>NC_091121.1:177434486-177464486 GCF_040183065.1 Periplaneta americana | reverse complement strand
CACATTTTTAGAGACATTTATCGGGTGTAACGTCCAATGTTGATTTTTGTTATTTACGTATTTGGGGATTATGGACAACAATGTAAAGATTATTTTCAAGCTCTTGTTTTCAGTTAGATTGTAAATATCAAATCAGTATGTCTGTTAAACAGTCAAGGCAAACATACTGGGTGTTCAGTTCAAAGTGTGTCGTGGCTCGCTGTATGCCGTCATGTGGCTAGTCGATGAGCCTAGAGAATTCAATCTTCCTACACTTCCACAGAGGTGTATTAATTATGTGCCAGAGAAATTGCCTAGCAAGTACGGCGTTCATTCCGAAGAGTACTTACCGATACGTACGGTAACGCCGATAGTGGCAGGAATGTGAACTGTTTCGAAACATGTACTGAAGTGAGTTTTTTTTTACTGTCGGGATATGTGGAGAGGGTTAAGACGATTACTTACGTATTTGTTGACATTCATTTCGACGGTCAACATGGACACGGAGCATTTGATTTGTGTTGTGGAATGTTTCCGTACGCAACCGATGATAACAAATACCCTGCGTACGACTTGCCGCACAAAACATAGTTCGAAAGAGGTTATGGTAGCACACAGACCGTACAGACCACCATCTGTTGCTACGACGTTCAAGTTATACCGTACACGTTCTCAAGTTCAGATTGAACGCCTTGATTAATATGCAACTTCTCTGACACAAAAGGTGAAATTCGCTTCAAATCGTTGACTCATCAACAGTGACGTCATGACACACTTTGAAATAAACACCTAGAAGTGTTGCAGCGGTCGCCACACTGAGTTTATATGCCTGGAGAATAGGCCACGTACCACACAAACAAGGCAGAGAAGTTATCTACAGAGCATGGCGTTGCCACCAGAAGTTCAGTACTTTCTGACTCAAGGAATTAAAATAGCCATCTAATGTTAATTTTATTACTCCAATTAACTACATATCAATGAAAAAACAGCGTAATAAAGAAAATATTTACAATTTATTATTACTAGGTTTATCGCTGAGCGACAAAATCTTCAACAGGAAAATTTTTTATTTTTATTTTAGTTGGTTATTTAACGACGCTGTATCAACTACAAGGTTATTTAGCGTCGATGAGATTGGTGATAGCGAGATGATATTTGGCAAGATGAGGCCGAGGATTCGCCATAAATTACCTTGTATTCACATTACGGTTGGGGAAAACCTCGGAAGAAACCCGACCAAATAATCAGCCCAAGCGGGGATCGAACCCGCGCCCGAACGCAACTTCAGACCGGCAGGCAAGCGCCTTAACCGACTGAGCCACGCCGATGGCTAACAGGAAACTCCAGGAAATCACGGCATCAGAGTACATCGGCCAAAGTGCTGCAGCCATGCAGTGGAAGTGGGGAGGATATGTGACGGGGCAACAGATGAGCATAGACAGCCACCATGTGGGACCCCTACACAGGCAAGAGGACCCAAGGCAGGCCGCGAAGAAGATGGGCAGACTTCTTCAAGCAACTTGTATGAGCTCACTGGTCTAGTATCGCTCGGTGCAGAAGTGCTTGGAAGGAAATAGGACACGATCTCGAAGACAACAATAGACTGTGAAACTGGCTAAGCGAACACTGTAGTTAGACTCGAATAGCATGTATAATCACCCAACTTATGTGGAGTAACAACGTGAGTTGTAAGCGAGCCTCCCCTTTCTTAGGAGGCCCTAGCCATTTATGAGACACAGCGGGCTTATTCATTCATTATAAACACAATGAATCTTAAAATGGTGAAAATTTTGATTATATTATGTACTATTATAGATCTGACGTACGTAAGCGAACTTATTAGTGTACTTGATGTTGTGGAAAGTAATGTTGATTAATAACACCGTCCTGCATTTTAATACTTCTTTCCGATGATTTTCATCTGATAACTGATTTGTAACAGTTTTTTGTGCGGAATTCGAAACTGACTTCCAAATAGCCCCATCATATCAGAATTTTTCACAAATCACAAAACACCAAAATATATAAAAACAATATTTTTACAGGCAAAAATATCGCATTCGTGTTTGTTAAGGGGAGATGATAGTATTTTTTTTAACTTTTTTCCTATTTGGTGTAAAATATTAATTTGTTGTTTGTAGAGAGCTCATAGCTGCAGCAACTCAACTAAAAATAAATATTTTGGAAACAAATATATTTTGGGGGGCCCGGATATGAAAACAATATACCCAATGCAGGAATTTACTAAAACCGATATATCTAAACCGTTTTTAAAATCAGATTCATCCAGTTTCTTGCAATGTACTTGCAAAAGCATGGTCTAAAAACTGTCTGTAACAGAATTTTGATATTTGTCCCTATGTCTGTAAAATAAACAATTAAAATTTAATAACACTTTTCTGATTTCCTTTCTTGCAAACAAACGGACGTAGTTTTAAAATGAAATCAATTAACAAAATTCTGTTACAGAGAAAATTTTTCTAATAGTCTAAAGAATGTATGTTCTACATTTCATGCATGTATCTTTAATAGTTCAGAAGTTATATCCATTTTTGTCTGGCAATGTAGCAAAAAAAATGAAGTTACCGTAAACCGATAAAAGGGGGCAAGTGATTTAAAAATCCAAAGCGCAGGAAGTTTAAAAATGACGTCTCGACATCTGATAAGAGCACAAATACCCACAAAATATTATGCTATACATTCCACACATATCACAGAGTATTTATTATTATTATTTTTAATTTACTCATTTTTCACCAAACAAATACCGTCCTCTCACCTTAAATACGTGTAAATCAGAGTTTGTGACAAAATTAGAACCATTAATTGAACAACAAAGCTAGTAACATAATATTTACACTCACATAACCTTACTTTGACCATATGAACATCTCAATCCACTTGAAATTTTCGTTTCCTTGTCTTCCTGGAAGGCGTTTCTGAAGAATTGTCTCTCTTAAATATCCAGCAGTGATCAGCCATCATACTCACACTCCACTTTCCTTGGTATCTAGTTTCCATGTCTTTGATGTCCTGATGAAACCTTTCACCATGTTCCTCACTAAAAGCGCCTAAGTTCTCGGGAAAATAATTGAGGTGCGAATGTAGAAAAGAAATTTAACACTCATATTGCAGCCCAAGGTTCTGAAGTTATCCAACATAGTTTCAACCATTTATTTGTAATTGGGGGTCTTTATAATTCCCTACGAAATTATTTACAACCATTATGAAGCTATCCCAAGATTATTTTCTGAATCACACATAACAGCGTCAAAATAATTGTCTAACATTAATTTACGTATCTGGGGACCTAAAAAAATTCAGACTTGACTTTATCATAACTTTGTGAGGGAAATTTGTGACACAGGTATTTAAAATACGGTCTAAGGGAACAATTACAAATCTTCAGCGACAAGACAAAAGTAACAATATTTATTTGTATAATGGCTAGTACATGATATTTACTATCATTGACTGAGGGAAAAACAAGAACGTGATGAACAAAACTACGGATTAAGTAATTAAAAAAAATTCGGGCTCTGGCTTCCCAGTAGCGGTCGACTTCCTTGGAGGATTTCAGAGCAGGGCATTTTGCAAGATGTTGTCTATCCATGTCTTCCTGTCGATAGCACAAAATACAGGATGCTGATGGAAGGATGCCAAGACGATTGAGGTGTTTACCCAGGATGTCATGTTCAGTGTTAAGACGAAAGCTTGCAACTGCCAGTCTTCTGGGTTCAGGAGGTATATCCTTCAGTAATTTCCTACGTTGTTGCGAAATGTTTATGTCCAGTTCTTGTTGGTGATTATTTTTTTGTAGTTGCTTGATATATTGTTTTACTGAGCTAAATGACAAAGGTTTCCGTGGGTTTATTTTGAGATTGGCACCCTTCTTAGCTAATGTGTCAGCCTGTTCATTCCCATGTTGATTACAATGTCTTGGGATCCATTGTAACACAAATATTTTGCCACGTTCTTTTAAAGTTGCAAGTATTTTTTGACAATTATTGATTTGTTCTGTGTAGAGGTGGTCAGTTTTATTTATTTATTTGGGGTGCGACATAGATCTACCTCCACGTGGTGCACCCTGGAAAACGCTTTGCGGCAAAGTGGTCTATAATAAGGCAAAGAAAATGAGAAAGTAACAATATAAAATCGACAATATTACAGCGATAGATGACTCTGGTTGATTGAAATTTAATTGATTCCTACAACACTCCATTGGTGAATTGGTAGATGAACAAAATAGTCATTGTAACTCTTAATTTAGTTTATTTTTTAAGTGAAGGAAAATAAAAACAAATTAATGAATTACAACTGAGCAACGAAGAACGAATAAAAAACATGAGATTCAGGTTAAATTGAAAAATCCTACCCCAAAACTCTCCTTGAACTCAAAATCTCAAGGAATAATCTGGAGATCGAACGTTGTTTTCCGAAAAGTTGTCAGTTGAGCGAGCTACAGTTAATTATGTTGCTTGCAACCACAGTCATACGTTTCATTCCAACTTAATCTACAATCTGTGTTAAATCCCGGAAGCAGTAAGTAAGGAGAGGCTTTGGGTACTTGCAAGTCGTACAGCAGGCAGATCTCCAGCGTATCGTATGTCCTCATAGAACGCACCGCTGGGAAGAGGCAAGCATTAGAACCGACGAGCAAGGATACGTTTTATGGGACACGTTATGCCCCTTACAGCCTTACACCCTCAGGGCGACTGAAAACTTATCTAAATCGTCCCACAAGAATTTGTCTACTGGCCATTCTCTCTAGTTAGAGTTGTGGAATGACTACGTCTACTTGTAAACCAGTCATGTAATTTCGAATGCATGTTCTGTTATTATCATGAGTTTCTTAGAGTATAGAATAGATAACAGGACTGATTCAGGCATAGCTCATCGAATTTCAAGAAGAGAGTGGAAGGATAGTGATAAAGTGACAAAAAGTATCTGGGAACGTATAAAATTCTTTGAACTGCCCGAAACATCTTAATTTTCTGACAGTAATTTTTATCCATGTTGAATCTTTCGTACACTATATATTGAAAAAAAAAAAAAAAATATATATATATATAGTCCTACTTTTCACGTGCGATATTATTCTTCTCTAGTGTCAATATTATATTATATAATTCCATTGCCGCTGTAATTTAAATTTAAGTTCCTATTTTATTTTACTTATTTATTTTTATTATTATTTTTTTATTTTCTATATTTCTCTTATATTAATATTGTATTATATAATTTCTATAACTGTAATTTAAATTCTATTCCCTATTTTATTTTATTTTATATTCTCTTATAGACCTATTAATATTATATCTGAACTGCGACCGAACACGAGCGCTGCTCATTCGGTCTCAAATTTTGTTAATACTAATGTATCTCCTGTTTTATATTGTTTGTATTATTTTATTTCTATTTCTCTTGTTTGTTTGTAATTATATTATTTATTCTGTATATTTAAATTTAAATAAAAAAAATTAAACTACTTTTAACACTTGAATATAAATAATTGATTAAATGGCGATCTTACTCGTGTTAATTATGTAAGCATGTGAGGCTTACAGCTGTTTCGGTGCTACTTCACACCATCCTCAGAGCCTTCTGTGTTTCGGCGCCATCTTAATTTCGCTGCCTGTTGTGTGGGAGCGTTCATATGATGAAGAGTTGTGTCAAATAGTGTGTGTTCTGAAATTGATCTGTGTGTTGAGAATTTGATCAGGGTGTGTTTTAGTGTGTCTGTATATTTCATATTGTTCTAGTGTGTTGAGTTTTTGGTTTTTGGGTTGTATGTGTAGGATTTCCATGTCTGTATTTATGTTATTGTATGTGTGGTTAGCATTAGTTATGTGTTCGGCATATGAAGATGTATTGTGTCCTCTGGTTACATTTGACAGACAGACAGATCATTCCAAACTCGATACAAAGAACACATTAAAGCAATAACCAGAGGACACAATACATCTACATATGCCGGACATATAACTAATGCTAACCACACATACAGTAACATAAATACAGACATGGAAATCCTACACATACAACCCAAAAACCAAAAACTCAACACACTAGAACAATATGAAATATACAGACGCACTAAAACACACCCTAATCAAATTCTCAACACACAGATCAATTTCAGAACACACACACTATTTGACACAACTCTACATCATATGAACGCACCCACACAACAGGCAGCGAAGTTAAGATGGCGCCGAGACACAGAAGGCTCTTAGGATGGTGTCAAGTAACACCGAAACAGCTGTAAGCCGCACATGCTTACATAATTAACACGAGTAAGATCGCCATTTAATCAATTATTTAGTAATTTTTAGTTTAGGTAAGAATGGATTTAAGGATTAAATGAATACTGTCCCAGGCAGGATGAGTAAATCCTATCCAAAATTATTATATAGGGTGTAACAAGAGCTAACCGACAAACTTTGTGGAATAATAGCTCACGTAAAGGGGATAATTTTCTGTTAAGGAACATATGCTCGATTACACACCCTTAAATAGCTATGCATCCGAAAAGTCGATCTCCAGTAATTTTGTTACAGAAACGAAATGCAATTTCTAATGCACGTGATGACAATTTACAACAGCTGTTAAAATTGCATGCCTTCTGCAGTACCTCGTTACATTTGTTAAATCTTCGCAACATTCATCATCCAAATCTGTCAAGCATGACAGGGTTGTGTTTCATTTGTTAGATGATAAGACGAACTGAAGATGCACCACACAGACTAATAAAGGCTGGTTCACAATAAACCGGAAACGGAAACGAGAACGAGAACGGAAACGACAACGAGAACGGGAACGGAAATATTGTTAAAATAAATGTATTTAAATGTGAGCATTCACAATAGTTAATTGTGAACGCTCACATTTAAATACAATTATTTTAACAATATTTTCGTCCTCGTTCTCGTTTCCGTTCCCGCTTCATTGTGAACCAGCCTTAATAAACAACAGTGTAACATGGATGACAGACGCTAAATAACCTGAGATGTTGAAAAAGCGTCGTAAAATAACCTACTAAAAAAAACATGGATGATAAGGACTTAATTCGCACACTTATGCAACATGCATGATACGGAATGCGCTCAACAGACCCATAATGTTCTAAAAACTGAATAACTTTAGTTTTGTCTTTATTATGTGCAGAAATTTGGACCCAACAAATGTAACATTTTAAAATTTTTTTCCAGAACGAGAAGTTACAATTGTTTAGAACAAATTATGCCATTTAAAGAACAAAATTAAAATTGTTTCATTTATTATCATAATACACTGCTGTTTTAAATTGACTGAGTATATTGGGAATTAAATAAATGGCTTTCCCAAAACACGCTATGAAATATTTTATATAAAACTATTTTTATCTCCGAAAGAAGCAAAGCGAGGAAAATTATATTAAATTTCTTCGTTTAAATATCTAAAGAAAATAACCCCTGAAAACAATTACATTACTTACTGTTTATCCTGTGTAGGCTAGAGTGGCATAAATCGCACCGCTTCCTAAATCGCACCATTGCTAGTTTAAAACAAGTTACTGTAGTAGTGTAGCATCTAGTGGTATTGTTACAATCTACCATATGGACTTCCACCATGTCACTTGATTTCTGCCACTTCTTTGTGTCAGCAGCGAGTGTATCTAATATAATCGCTCAGATGGATGTATATTTAGCTAACGTTTTGTAACTAAATAACGGATTTGTGTGCAAAGGAATCCATAATCTTAAGATGTTATATGTTTAAAGAGATATTAAAGAACATTTAACTTAATAGGATTTTCGAACATGTGGTGATTATAGGCTATAATGAAGAAAATAATAACTTATGACGTAATTTCTCAATTCGCACCACATTGTAGGTGCCTAATTCGCACCACATTGTAGGTGCCTAATTCGCACCGGTGCTATATGAGCAACTGTAGCAATTCTAACCGTACAAAAGAAGGCCCCAAAAATTTTAACTGAACTAGGAATGCATCAGGTGGGTGCAATATCGAGTGGTGAAAAGGGCGTTAATACAACAAGTGTATGTTGTACAAGCGCTCCAGGTATTTTGTGCCACCTGTGATCATTTCTAAACGTCAAACAGTGCATCCTTCATTATCAGCTGGTGCTCCTCCAGGATCGTTAGTTGTTTGCTCTGAGTCAGGTTACATCAACAGTGAACTATTTGTCGAATAGCTCAGACATTTTATTTGCCACTCAAACCTGTCATAGAAAAAAGTTCTGCTTCTGTATGTCCACCTATACGACCCATTCCAAAAATTTAGAAGCTAGATTATCTCGGGAAAATGGTGTGCTCCTGTTTCAGCTTCCTCGTCATAATACTCATAGGCCCAGCCTTTAGATGTTTCTATCTTCAAATCATTTCAGACAGCTATATCATGAAGCAGTTCTTAGGTGGCTTCGAGATAATCGTGGAGAAAAGATGACGCAGTTTACAGTCTGAACTGTCTGGTGAAGCACATGGCAAATGTGTAACAATAAAAAACGCATTCAGAAAGTTTAAATGTTAACGTAACTTACGCTCTATTTTTTTCAATTTCATGTGAAGATGCGTTACTCTCTTTCATTAATTTCAATAAACTTGCAATTTACATTTATTACATTATTCATTCAAATACTCTTCAATATGTTCAATATTAAAAGCTTTCCTTCATCCTGTTCCTTGCAGATAAAGAGGTGCGATTTAAGAAACCGCAGGTGCTATTTAGGAAACTAGTTGCCTAAATGGCACCACTTACATGTGTTTCGAAAATGTAATTTTAGTTAAAAAATATTAAATCAAATTCAAGGATTCTTTTTTACATGAAAGGTAAATGTTCTGGGAATGTATCTCTGTAAAGGAATGGAGAAAATAAAAACTGTATTGTTCAATAAAAATTATAAATGCTAAAGTGGTGCGATATAGGCAACCTTACCCTATCAGATAAAAATTAAAGAGGATTTTACAGTAGTCTACACTTTCATAATTTAAAAGTGTTTAAACATAAAGCTTTCCTTACTTTATTTTGCATAATGTAAGGACATTTGGTGTCTTTTTTTCAAGCACTAGGAAACGATATTTTAAACTATAAAGATAATACCTTTGTGTATATTTTTACAACTACTTCCAGGAATCAAAATAGGTATTAAAGTTTTCATATTTTCTTTGCATCAGACAATTCGTTCAAAGGATGTTCACTGACAGAAATTGCAACGTGTATTATTCTTTTTAGATTTACAACAACTAAACAAGCAAATAGCATTATTGATTGAAATCAGCTTCCCTTTAAGCTATTTGTTACCATCGCCAAGAGGTGGGATTGAGTCTGGTTTACGTATAAAAGCACGAAAATTACGATAGAGGGAGTAAGAGATTATTGTCATCAAAATATACGATTATACAGCCTAATCTGTACAGGCAATATGTTATTTTAAAAAGGTCAATTAGAATAAATACAAAATAAACAGGAAAACTTCGGTTCCAAAGTTACCATTGAATAACCTTATGTAATATATTTGTATATTATGTATGGTTTGAATTTTATGAAATATTGAAGACAATTCGTGCACAATTCCCGCCGACATTTATCTGTAGATTATGTCACAAAGGATTGCGTAAGTCTTCTTGAAATATTTATCAACAAATTGCATTAAAACATTTAGAACTTAAAATCTAGTTAAAGCCTGAATGTAGATTTGAAAAGCTCGTGTTTACTTACGTATTTCACATCCAATATGTATACATCCAACTCTTGTAGTCTTTGGGAGCAGCAAACGAAATCTGTAACAATGTGTAAAAATTCATTATGGAATAAAGTAAATTACATAGACAGAAAATTTTATTATTTATTTATTTCTTAATTTATATGTAAGTTTATTAATCTTGATATTTTACAGGTACTGAGTTATCGTTTTTTAACAATGTTACGTAGCTACCAACTTGACTTACAATTTGTGTCAAACGCATGATCGTAGATAAGCATAATTCAATGTTAAAAAAGACAAGAGCTTTCTAATACCAAGAACGTTAGTTAAGTTAGTCAATCTGAAAAAAAAATTGAATGTTTAAACAGAGTCTTATAATTTTCGTGAAGAGACGTAAAATGCAATTAGAACTTAATCGAAATTATTTCTTCACGTGATGTGAAAATTTCAAAATAACGCTTGGAATTGTTCTGAACTATTCGACTAATCTCTTCTTGTGAATTGTACGAAATGACTTGTCGGATATTTTCTTCCAACTTTTTCGTAACTTAAAAGTGCAGAATCTATCCGAAATATGTTATACACGAAGGGATCTCCACATTTTGAAGATAGTGAGCATCGTCCACACGTGATACTAAGTCAGCGAGCACCATGAAATCGAATAGGTTTAATAGGACTATATTTTAGTAGGTTATTTTACGACGCTGTATCAACATCTGAGATTATTTAGCGTCTGAGTGAGATATTTTTGAAAATAAGTCCCTTACTACTAATTCACAATTTGGGACATCTGGCCGACATCTACGGCTGACCACTAGGATCCAGAATACAAAACAGAGGTTAAATTAAAAATAAAATATAATAATATTTGCGGAGAGAATACAAAAAAAAAATGGTAAATTTAAAAATATAGTAGGTACAATTTACTTTTGGAGAAATATGAGATGAAAGTACAATGAAGAGTAATGGAATGAAGTAAATAATATTACGTAGTGTTACACAAGTGATTGTGTAAAATGGATAAAGAATCTCTCTATACCATTAGACAAATTTTGTTAATGTCCTCATTAGAAAATTTAAGAGAAAGGAGAATAGTTTTGCTTAACTTAAATGAAGTTCCCTAGCGCCAAAAAGAAGTCCTTTCACTTCGCATGTATTAATATTCTTTTTTGTAATTTTGAGAAACGCTAGTCGTATACAGTATATTCGATGTGGTTAAACTGGAGTCTATAAAAAGTCATAGACATTGTGTATAGTTGAGTTTGTTGTCCTTATTTATTAGATAATTCAGGCTAAAAGTTTTTATAGTTTTTTCTTGATTGAGCAAGAAAGCATTAGATTCAAACATAAAGCCCTCTCTGATACAATATCATTGTTAAGAGCATGTAATTGATTGATTTACAGCAGAGCAAGAACATAAGAAAGTAGTGTCATCTGCGTATATACTTGTTATTGCTTTAATGAATTCTGGAAGGTCATTTATTTTTATTAAGAATAATAGACAACTAATTGTAATTGTAGTGATGAAATTTGACCAATTTTCACTCATAGCAATTAATTGCTTTTTGCATGAAGATAGGTTCTAAAAATATTTAGTGTATTCCCTCAAATACAATAAAATTCTAATTTTGATAAAATTAAATTATTGTGATCACCACAATCGAACGCTTTAGTGAGATCACAGAATGTAGCATTATATGGTAACTTATTTTCAAAATTTCTTAAAATTTCCATTACTAAAAGTTCAATTGTATTGTACAGTAGTGGAAAAAAAAACCGGACCGACCCTTGTAGCTGATTTCAGAGCCTTGTTCACTGCAGAGCACGATACACTGGTAGTTAAGACTTTCGTGGTTCGAATCCAGCCTAGGAACGAAAATTTTTTCCTTCCTTATTCAAATTTATTCCCTATACTTTTCAATTGCAGCGATATTTTACTATTTAATTAACTTATTATTCCCAGAACATGAATTTTACCAGCAATCGAAAAGTATTGGGAACAAATTTTAATAATGAACAAAAAATAGTTTCCTTCCCAAGCAGGATTCGAACCACGAAAGTCTCAGTTACCAGTCTATCGTGCTCTGGAGTGAACAAGGCTCTGGAATCAGTTACAAGGGTCGGTCCAGTTTTTTTTCTACTACTGTACATAGTAGAGGGACTCTAGAACACATTTAACCTGAAATCACCTGTCTCTCTTCCATAGGGTACTAAATTTCGCTGCCTGATTATCACTAAAGCCCCATTCACAATGAAAATTAAACATAACCGTAACATAAACACAGAAGTTTGCGCCCAGGCTACCAAATGGGATCATTCACAATGATTCACATAAACAATGACATTACCATTACCGTAAGACGTTAACATGAAAGTTTGCAAACTCCAAACTTTCATGCAATGCTTACTTGATTTGCAAACAGAACACAATCGTGGAGCGCTGAAGTATACGACAGAATATGAGGAAATGGCGTCGTTGTTATGTTTCCATGTTTACCAAGTATGTTTGCTGTTATGTTTATGTTCCCATCGTGAATGATGGTATGACTTCTTGATTTTACCGTAACATACATAGATAGATAGATAGATAGATAGATAGATAGATAGATAGATAGATAGATAGATAGATAGATAGATAGATAGATAGATAGATAGATAGATAGATAGGTAGGTAGGTAGGTAGGTAGGTAGGTAGGTAGGTAGGTAGGTAGGTAGGTAGGTAGGCAGGCAGGCAGGCAGGCAGGCAGGCAGGCAGGCAGGCAGGCAGGCAGGCAGGCAGACAGACAGACAGACAGACAGACAGACAGACAGACAGACAGACAGACAGACAGACAGACAGACAGACAGACAGACAGACAGACAGACAGACAGATAGATAGATAGATAGATAGATAGATAGATAGATAGATAGATAGATAGATAGATAGATAGATAGATAGATAGATAAATAAATAAATAAATAACATTTTGAAACAGTCACCAGGATAATGATAGCCTTGAATTTAAATGTCAGTCAGAATTTTTATGATGTTCAAGGAGAAACAGTTCTGCAGATGTGAATCAGTTAATCGTGATCGCTTTGTTCCTAAGGTATGATTCGTATTTCATACGTGAGAAAGTTTCTCCGCATAGATTAGTTGTCCCTAATACAGCCATACATTTGAAAGAATCACCCCGCATTATTGGGAGTCTTTTTGTCTTCTGTCTCCCCAAAGGCTATGAATTTCTCATTCTGAAACAAATATTTCATCGCTAAGGAGGACTGGAGATTTAATAATTGAAGTTCCTCACGAGCAACCATATGATTCTCTTAAATAACCTTTATTTTTTTTATTAAATTCACACTGAATTGAAAGGGACTATACACCATGAAATACGGGAAGGCCTATTAGATCGCTAAAATAGTATAATTGTTCCAGCTGTCCAACAAAGTTTGAATTGAAAAAAAAGTCATCAGGAATAGAATGGAATGTTTTATTTTCGCTGGCACAGTTAAGGCCATAAGGCCTTCTCTTCCACTCAACCAGTCTTAATCAATACAATACATATTTAAACTGCGAATATTTACACTACACTTAAAAGATTCTCCAGCAATATTCTTCAGTTAAGTTTTAACGACTAGTACATATTTATTTAAATTTAGATAAATTTATAAGATAAAGTAATAATTTATGAACTAATTTAATTCAATCAATTATAATTAAGTTGAGATAGCTAGTAAAATGATGGGAATTAATTTAATATAAATTTATAATAGGGAGAAAAGATATACTACTGGGTTCAAAAAGTTCCCGGAATTTTACTACCATTTTTCGTATTAATATATAACAAGGGATATTATACATTTGTTTTGTTGGTAACATTCATGATGTCATTTCCTTAAAGTTTGTTGATAATGGCGATTGTGGTTTTGAGTTGTAGGCAATTGTTTATCATAGTGTTTTGCTTGTTCGTCGCATTTTGTAATTATGTCCACAGAGCAAAGTACAAACATCAAGTTCTGTGTTTTGTTACACAAAACTCCTGCAGAGATATTAAGATTGTTGGAAGAAGCATATGGCGAAGCTGCAGTGAAAAAAACTGAAGTGTATGCCTGGCATAAACGCTTTTCTGGTGGCCGCGATACGTACGCAGCGGCCGACCAACAACTGCAACAAATGAAGCAATCGCTCAGCGTGTGCGTAATGTTGTGAGGGACGACCGACGTAAAACCATAAAAGAGATAGCAGCAGAGGTCGGAATATCAGTCGGAAGTGTGCATAATGTTCTTCACAAGCACCTCAACATGCATTACGTGTCTCAGAAGTTAGTTCCGAAAATGTTGTCGGCAGAACAGAAAGAAACAAGAATGACTCTTGCTGGGGACATGATCAGTATGGCTGATGAAGATGGTGATTTCTTAAACAAAATTATTGCTGGTGATGAAACTTGGTGCCACTTGTACGACCCAGTCCCTAAACGACAGTCATCTGAGTGGAAATCGAAAACATCTCCTCGGAAGCAAAAATTTCCTAGGGACACTTCCAAAGGCAAAGTTATGTTGGAAGTTTTCTTCGACTCTCAGGGTCTCATCCACCATGAGTTCATTCCAGAAGGTCGTACTGTAACGAAAGAATTGTACGTAGAAATCCTCCGTCGCCTCCGGGACACAGTGAGAAGGAAACGTCCAGAAAAGTGGGTAGAAAACAACTGATTCCTTATGCATGACAATGCACCTGCTCATCGCCCAATTATTGTAAAGAATTTTCTTGCCAGGCACAACATAACTGCTTTGGATCACCCACCATACTCTCCTGATCTCTCAACCCCTGATTACTTTCTGTTTCCCCGTCTGAAAAGTCATCTGAAAGGACGGAGATTCAATGCTGAAGAGGTTATCGCAAACGCGACGAGAGCACTAAGACGGGTTTCACAAAATGGCTTCCAGGCCTGCTTCCAGGAACTCTACACGCGTTGGCAAAAGTGTGTTGTTCTGGAAGGCAACTATTTTGAAGGGAATGCTGTAGAATAGTGTTTAAGGTACGTTGTTTCTATGATACTAGCAAATTCCGGGAACTTTTTGAACCTAGTATGTAAATCTAAAATATATTAATATAATGAGAATCTTAATGTAATGAGATTTTGCCATTAGAGCTTTTGTATTCTATTTACAGAAATTAATGGTAATAGCAAAGAATGGACAGATGTTAGTTTCATTATAAGTAACAAATATTAATCAGTAATTAATCTGTTAAGTAAGAATTTATGTAATTTTGACCTAAATGACGTTATTGTCCAACAACCCCTTACATCACTCGGAAGCGAGTTCAAGTTGAGTACGCCTGTTATACGCCATTCTCAAACAATTACAGAACACAATAGCTTGTACTACACTACGCATCACTTCACTGTTATCAAACAATTATAAAAAGACAACAGCTTGCACTACGTTATTCGTAATGCCTTCAGTAGTTCACATTAAACCAGGGCTGGGCACATTACGTGATTCTGAGAAATGAGCGCTGTGTGCTTTAAAGAGCGGTTCTTCCGAGCGCTGTGACTTATGCATACTGTACGTAATTCAGTGTCGGTGCAGTGGTGGCTCCGCAGTATGATGGCGAACTTTGAAGACGGAGCTTCCGTTCATACACTAAAGCGTCCCGCTACTCCCAATGCTTTTAATGTATCATGGGAGGAGGAGTTCTTTTTGGTAGAGAGCAGTGGATTAGCAAAGTGTTTAATTTGTCATAAAACACTCCAACTGATTAAGAAGTTCAATATCCAACGACACTATTCTTTACAACATGCTACTGAATATGACAAATATGTTGGTAATGAACACTATAAATTAATACAAAAAACTTAAAGAAAATGTTTCTCAGGTAGTACATTATATTAGAGTATCTATTTGATATTTATATTGCATTATAAGATATTATACATTTAGTAATACATAATTTTTAAATTATACAAGTATTATGTTATATCATAATATAGTATATTACAGTTCATGATGTATCATATCATGTCACACCACACCACATTATATTATATTATATTATATTATATTATATTATATTATATTATATTATATTATATTATATTATATTATGTATTAACAGGATGACAATAATGCACTTAGTGAATCAGCTATGAGAATTAGTTACAAAATTTGCAACGAAATTGCAGAAGAATTGAAAACATTTAACGAAAGTGAATTCATCAAGCCATGTTTAATTATATTGGCAGATGAACTCTATCCACAGCATGTAGGGTAAGTGGAAGCCATACGCCTGTCTCGTAGAACCGTGGTGAGGAGATTGCAGTATGTGCGTATGGGTTATGTAAATAAGCCTAATGATTTGTGTGTGTGCATAGAGCGAAGTTTATTTCATTAAATTAATAAGAGTGTTATAAATTCTGTAATGTACAATGGATTGATGTAATATCCTTATAAACTATTAAGTACTGACAGACTGAATGACTAGAACAACCGTGGCTCTTGTTATATTAATGCAGGGAAGGTAGCTGTAATGCGAGTCCGCCACTGCGTGAGCGTTCTGCTCTGGCTTGCCTTGCGGAGCGAGAGCAGCTCTGGCCGACTAAATGGAGGCGCTCTCATGCCCGGCCCTGCATTAAACTAATGTGAACTGCACACATGCAACGCCCGACAAACTCTTGAATTTCGGTGCGTACGACAGGCGCAACGTTTCTGCACGTCCCCTGACGACGTGTACTGAGGACTCTGCACATTCATAAACGTTTTAAACTTCTACGTAAAATGTAGAAGACAGTATGCGCCATTTCAGATGACGTCATTTACTGTACGAGGGAGTGGGACAGATTTGTACATCGAGAAGTGAATGAATATTGTGGCAGAGCGAGAGAAACTATTTGCTGTTGAGTGTAACTGTCTCTTTCGGAAATACTTCTTGTTCAGCGGTGCTCTCACGCTCGACTGCAACTGAGTCTAATCCACGCCGATCTTCATCCAGAAGCAAGTGTCGACTTTGAGGACTAAGGAGGGAATTGCACTGCTTATGAGTTCTCTGAGAGCGAGGCGTTGTTTACAGACCAGGGCGCGATTTATCCGGAGGCTAAAAATGTTTATCCGCCCACAAAGTACCGAACTCGCATATTTGCTAAGCTGGGTGGAGATCAAAGGAAGAAATAACAGTCCATCTGTTGGCGAATATACAAATCAATCAAATAGCGCACGCTTCATTTATTACAAAGCATGCCCCTCGGCTTTCTACTGAAAATTGTGTACATTTTGTGGTTTGAAATTCACTTAAAATGGAATTGTAACGTTCCAACTTCAAATTTCATATCTCTACAAATAGTCCTACCAATGTCTTCACAAAGAAGCAACAGGTACGTCTCTCTGTCTCTCTTTTAATCTATTTTCAGCTCAAATAGCTGGTCATAAGCAGTATATGAAGAGCGTGCATGATTCCGCATTTTTACATACCGTACTAATTCATTACATCCCCCAAATATTCTAATTACACCTATTTTTAATAGATAAAATTATTAAAATTAGCATTCATTCATTCATTTTATTCCATAGATGTTTTATGAGCAATGGAGCTTTAAGATGTGGAACAATTCATTATTTTACAATATTACAATTACAATTTTTACAAATTTTTATAGTTTTACAATTTAGTAATTTTCTACAATTTTGTGCAATTTTTTACAATATTTTGGCGAGATGTAGTAAGATGAGGTGAGGTCCGAGGATTCGCCAAAATATTACCCAGCATTTGCCTTTTGGTTGGGGAAAACCTCGGAAAAACCCAACCAGGTAATCAAATCAAAGGGGGGTAATCAAATCAAAGGAGTTGATGCCATAGACTCGCCATAGACCATCCGGCTTCAGTCCCACGGCTGTGGAAAACCTCGGAAGAAACCAAAGACCAAAGGGGGATCCAACCCAAGCCCGAACGCAGCTCCGGATCAGCAGCCCAGCGAGTCTGCCGACTGAGCTACATCGATGGCTCTACTAAAAGTATACAATACAGAGCCAATCAGATTATTAAATTTACAAACGCAAACGATCATTCATCAGTTGAGCTATATGTATAATACAAAACAGGTAAGTTAATTAAATTTAAGGCATAAACAATTCAACCGGTTTTTTAAAGCTCATTCACAATGAAAATTAAACATAACGTAAGCGATAACTTAAGAATGTAAACGTTACGGTAAAATCAAGAAGTCATACCATCATTCACGATGGGAACATAATCATAACAGCAAACATACTTGGTAACCATGGAAACATAACAACGACGCCATTTCCTCATATTCTGTCGTATACTTCAGCGCTCCACGATTGTGTTCTGTTTGCAAATCAAGTAAGCATTGCATGAAAGTTTGGAGTTCGCAGACTTTCATGTTAACGTCTTACGGTAATGTTAATGTCAGTGTTTATGTGAATCATTGTGAATGATCCCATTTGGTAGCCTGGGCGCAAACTTCTGTGTTTATGTTACGGTTATGTTTAATTTTCATTGTGAATGGGGCTTTAGTGATAATCAGGCAGCGAAATTTAGTACCCTATGGAAGAGAGACAGGTGATTTCAGGTTAAATGTGTTCTAGAGTCCCTCTACTATGTACAGTAGTAGAAAAAAAACCGGACCGACCCTTGTAACTGATTTCAGAGCCTTGTTCACTCCAGAGCACGATAGACAGGTAACTGAGACTTTCGTGCTTCGAATCCTGCTTGGGAAGGAAACTTTTTTTTGTTCCTTATTCAAATTTATTCCCAATACTTTTCGATTGCTGGTAAAATTCATGTTCTGGGAATAATAAGTTAATTAAATAGTAAAACATCGCTGCAATTGAAAAGTATAGGGAATAAATTTGAATAAGGAAGGAAAAAATTTTCGTTCCTAGGCAGGATTCTAACCACGAAAGTCTTAACTACCAGTGTATCGTGCTCTGCAGTGAACAAGGCTCTGAAATCAGTTACAAGGGTCGGTCCGGTTTTTTTTTCCACTACTGTACAATACAATTGAACTTTTAATAATGGAAATTTTAAGAAATGTTGAAAATAAGTTACCATTTAATGCTACATTCTGTGATCTCACTAAAGCGTTCGATTGTGCTGATCACAATAATTTAATTTTATCAAAATTAGAATTTTATTGTATTTGAGGGAATACACTAAATATTTTTAGAACCTATCTTCATGCAAAAAGCAATTAATTGCCATAAGTGAAAATTGGTCAATTTTCATCACTACAATTACAATTAGTTGTCTATTATTCTTAATAAAAATAAATGACCTTCCAGAATTCATTAAAGCAATAGCAATTATATACGCAGATGACACTACTTTCTTATGTTCTTTCTCTGCTCTAAACCAATTACATGCTCTTAACAATGATATTGTATCAGAGAGGGCTTTATGTTTGAATCTAATGCTTTCTTGCTCAATCAAGAAAAAAACTATAAACATAACTTTTAGCCTGAATTATCTAATAAATAAGGACAACAAACTCAACTATACACAATGTCTATGACTTTTTATAGACTCCAGTTTAACCACATCGAATATACTGTATACGACTAGCGTTTCTCAAAATTACAAAAAAGAATATTAATGCGTGGGAAGTGAAAGGACTTCTTTTTGGCGCTAGGGAACTTCATTTAAGTTAACCAAAACCATTCTCCTTTCTCTTAAATTTTCTAATGAGGACATTAACAAAATTTGTCTAATGGTAGAGAGAGATTCTTTATCCATTTTACACAATCACTTGTGTAACACTACGTAATATTATTTACTTCATTCCATTACTCTTCATTGTACTTTCATCTCATGTTTCTCCGAAAGTAAATTGTACCTACTATATTTTTAAATTTACCATTTTTTTTTGTATTCTCTCCGCAAATATTATTATATTTTATTTTTAATTTAACCTCTGTTTTGTATTCTGGATCCTAGTGGTCAGCCGTAGATGTCCGCAAGATGTCCCAAACTGTGAATTAGTAGTAAGGGACTTATTTTCAAAAATATTGTAGTTATAGTTAATAAAAATATAGGAACAACGTAAAATATTTTATTTACTTATTTATTGTTGAACATAACAGGCAAAGCCCAATTACAATGTTCACGACTAACAAATTAATTTATAAAACATAAACAAGGAAAAGGAAACATACACTTTTTAAAAACTGAAACAAAATAGAAATAAGAGAAAGAAAAAAAGAGAAATTGAAATAAGGTGTGAAAGTAGCTTCAAATTAACTAACAACAATATTCTGTAAAATATGATAACAAATAATTCTGTATCTAGAGAAATTCATATTGAAAATATCAACAATAGGAGGAGGATGTAATTTATTGCATAACTATAACTTTTGGAAAACTGGGGAATTTTTGTGGGATTCAGTATTTGCCATTGGTATGTAAAACAAATTTCGAAATTTCGTTTTAAGCTTAGGTGCATATAATGTTATTTAATAAAATAAACCAACACAGTCCAACTTAATGTTAATAATTTTAAAAAGAAAGTTTAACGATTGGCAATTTCGTCGAATTTGCAAACTAGTAAAATGGAAATGTTGAAGAATTGTAGCATAACTCTCATAGGTAGGATAATCATTATAAAGTCTGTAATATAACCATTTTAGAAATTTATTTTGAATTTTTTCTAGTAACAGAATATATCTGTTAGTAACTGGGTTCCAGATAACGGCAGCATACTCTAATTAAGATCGAACAATGGAATTATACAAAATGATTATAGTTTTGACTTTAAATTTACGAGAATTCCTCATAACAAAACCTAAACTTTTATAGGACAAATTTATAATATTATTAATATGACTATGAAATGTAAAATACTGCTAAATAATATACCTAAATCTTTATGTTCATTTTCTGCTGGTTTTACTGAAATAAATTTATAATGGGGAGAAAATGCATTACTTTCTTTGCGCCTTTCGCAAAATACGTCTAGTATAGAAATCATAACATTCTCTCTGGCCCTACTTTTAACGTACATTAAAACGCTACTATGGAAATGCGCTTACTTTTCTACATAAATAAATGCTTTCCGTGACCACGAAAAATGTGTGGAGTTGAACATTAATCCTCTGGAGTAGCCTACGTAATCTCATAATTCCGCAGGGAGGAAGTATGGCCACGCCTAACGCTAAGCTGGAGACGGATCTGTTCATTAGCATCTCGCTGGGATATCTTGATATTACGCAAACAAACAGATATATCACAGGCAAGACGCGGGGACTTTGCAGCTCGTCCCTTGTCTGTTCTTAAACGCGCGAGGTTTCAACTGTAAACGTAACGTGGGTAACGTTATTTCTCCTCCGAGGGCCATACGTAATGTACTGTGGGTTCACTGGTATTTTGCCAGGTCTGACCTGAATGCATGGACATAACAACACAAGCACTACTATTGCAAGTCCAACGAGTTGCGGTACACAGAGTTACTAATTATAATGTAACGTAACAGGTCGAAAGTTAGTTAAGTTCATCTAGAAACTAAATAAGCGATATTCGCTCGTGGTACTTAATGACAGAGGGTTACGAAAGCATACAAAAATTATGGCAAACATGCAGTAATGCAGACGTGGACAAATTATTAACAAAATTGACGATGTTTATCATAATTCTGTTTATAAAATTTGACTTTTCAATTGAGACTACAGTTGACAGTTTTCATATTTCTACCATTACAGTAGGTAGAAAGATGCAAAATTGTCAAGTGTAGTATATATTGAAGAATCAAATTATGTAAAAATATATAATAAAAGTCTTCAATTTTGCTAATAATTTGTAAATATGCAAAAATGTCAACTCTAGTCTAAATTGAAGAGTCAGATTTTGTAAAAATATATAATAAAAACTTTCAGTTTTGCTATTAATTTGTAAATATGCAAAAATGTCAACTACAGTCTAAATTGAAGAGACAGATTTTGTAAAAATATATAATAAAAATCTTCAGTTTTGCTATTAATTTGTAAATATGCAAAAATGTCAACTCTAGTCTAAATTGAAGAGTCAGATTTTGTAAAAATATATAATAAAAACCTTCAGTTTTACTATTAATTTGTAAATATGCAAAAATGTCAACTCCAGTCTAAATTCAAGAGAAAGATTTTGTAAAAATATATAATACAAATCTTCAGTTTTGCTATTAATTTGTAAATATGCAAAAATGTCAACTCCAGTCTAAATTGAAGAGACAGATTTTGTAAAAATATATAATAAAATTCTTTAGTTTTGCTATTAATTTGTAAATATGCAAAAATGTCAACTCTAGTCTAAATTGAAGAGTCAGATTTTGTAAAAATATATAATACCTTCAGTTTTGCTATTAATTTGTAAATATGCAAAAATGTCAACTCCAGTCTAAATTGAAGAGACAGATTTTGTAAAAATATATATAATAAAATTCTTTAGTTTTGCTATTAATTTGTAAATATGCAAAAATACCAACTCCAGTCTAAATTGAAGGGTCTGATTATGTAAAAATATATAGTGAAAATCTTCAGTTTTGCTGTTAGTTTGGAAATATTCAAAATGTCAACTATAGTCCAAATTGAAGATTTGATTTTTGTAAAAATATATGATAAAAATCTTCAATTTTGCTAATAATTTGTCCACGTCTGTAGTTATATCTACCACACGATTTATGATAGCCATACATAAATTTTATCACTGAATTTTGAAAGAATGCTGAATTGAAGGGCTTATAGTTCACTTAATTTAGATGATTAATTTGTCCTTTACAATTTGTTTAATTGTTGCAACATCCAAAATACACTTAAACATAAGGTCACGTAGGTACATTTTGTTGGTAAACTAATGATGTCATTGGTCCCAAATGTTTACCAGATCTTACATATTACCATGTGATAGTGAAACTCAGTTTTTATTTTTATAACTTGGACATTAAGTTAGTTTCATAATTTTATACATGCCGTGAAAATTATTTTTCCCAAACTCTAATGTTTTAAAATATCACAAAACTGACAGATCTTTATCACATTAAGTAAAAAGTGAGTTTCTTATAGCTGTATGGATATGTAAGATCTGATAAAAATTTAGGATTAATGAGATCATTAATTTATCAGGAATTTGTACCTACATATGTGATATTACGTTTCAGTGTATTTTCGATTTGTTGCAACAATTAAACAAATTTTTTAGGACAGTTGAATAATCTAAATTAAGTGTACTGTATGTCATTCAATTTATATTTCTTTCGAGATTCAGTGGGCAAATTTATGTATGGCTATCACAAATATTGTGGTAGATATTGTCAAAAAGTGTCAGTGCATATTTTGCCAGCAGGTGTAATCGTTACGTTAAAGTTACGTTAGTAACGCGGGCCAAGTTACGTTAAAGAAAGTAATTTTAAAGAAAGTAACAATTTTATATAATAATAATAATAATAATAATAATAATAATAATAATAATAATAATAATAATAATAATAATAATAATAATAATAATAATAATAATAATAATAAAGGGAGAGTAACAAATTTGAAATACGTGCATGTTGAATCTTTCGTACACTACTTTTAACACTTGAATATAAATAATTGATTAAATGGCGATCTTACTCGTGTTAATTGTGTAAACATGTGCGGCTTACAGCTGTTTCGGTGCTTCTTCACACCATCCTCAGAGCCTACTAGATCTCGGCGTCATCTCGAAATCATAACATAAATCATAAAAAACACAACAAGAACACAAGAAATACATCACACTAACATACGAAAACAAAAACACACACAAGATCGCATCCTCATTCAGAAAACAGAAATACAACACAGCATACAGAACAGAAAACACACTACAAAGACATCTCAACACACAAACAACACAAACTAATAAATACAACCACACAGGCGTATACAAACTCACATGCAATAGTTGCGACAGTTTCTACATTGGACGACAGGCAGATCATTCCAAACGCGATACAAAGAACACATTAAAGCGATAACCAGAGGACACAATACATCTACATATGCCGAACACATAACTAATGCTAACCACACATACAATAACATAAATACAGACATGGAAATCCTACACATACAACCCAAAAACGAAAAACTCAACACACTAGAACAATATGAAATATACAGACACACTAAAACACACCCTGATCAAATTCTCAACACACAGATCAATTTCAGAACACACATACTATTTGACACCACATTTAAACACCTTTCAACAATCAAACGCACCCACACAACAGGCAGCGAAGTTCGAGATGACGCCGAGATCAAGTAGGCTCTGAGGATGGTGTGAAGGTGCACCGAAACAGCTGTAAGCCGCACACGCTTACACAATTAACACGAGTAAGATCGCCATTTAATCAATTATTTGAAATACGATTTTGTTTTTTCGTGTTGGAACCTACATGTTTTGAATATTGAACATAAAGTATCGTCCTGTTTATTGCTGAATGTCCCTGTGAATGGTACACTTAGAATTTTGTAAGATGTTATCAAATGTTTGAAAAAAAAAATTTCCTCAAAATCTAACATATTTCCTTCATACAAATGGAGGTACAAATATGGAATACTATTAACAAGTTACAAGATTAACAAAATTGCAAAGTTAAAATGACCTCTACTAAGAAAAACACACAACAAGCATTCAGCATCTTCATTAGAAGATGTTAACCCAACCCTACTGAATCCAGATGAATCGTCTCTCACGTCTTTCCTTGTTTCATGGCTTCTTGCATTGCCTTTTCATTCCACTGCTTTCTAAGTTTGTTAACGTACCTAGAGTAACGTATTGAGACGGTGTCGGTGGAGTTCCTGGGTAGCTCAGTTAGTAGAGCACTGGGACGTTCAACCAGAGGTCCCGGGATCGATACCCGGCCCCGAAACAATTTCTTCCCTTGAAATTATTCAAGTCTGCTTCACAGGGAGCTTTACCTTAAAAACAAGACTTGCACCCTTAACCTATGTTCCTCTCTCAAAGTGAGAGTCCAAGTTCCACAACTATACAGAACAGAGGTGTGCATTGGACGTTTTCGCTCGAGCGCCAAGTAGTTCATAGCATAATCCGATAGGTAGCGCACATGCATGATGGGTAAAATTGTCGCGAGCGATAAATCCTCGAATGGTGTAAGCCGAGCGTTAGACATTCGTTCTTGTTAGTGATGAACTGTGTAGTAACATCATAGATGTTTATCATTTCAGAACTTTGCAGTGTTTAACTAACCTCCTCATAGTACAACTACAAAACTTGCTTTAAAATGTAATATAAATGTTGTAGGTAAATGTTTCCTCCCCCCCCCCCCACACAGGAGTGATTTTGTTTTTGTCACATCTGATAGATGTTATTGGATGTAAATATTATTATAAACGGAGAACACAATCACGATAATGCAAGAACCGTATCAAGTTTTCTAGTAATAATAATAATCTCTAATAATTAGTGTATCAATCTTTGCGTCTGTAACAGTTGTGGAGCATGATTATTCGGTTTGTTATATTTTCTGTGACGTTATCTCTGTACTAATATTGTTATTAATCTACTGCTATATCAAAAATTTTTGTAAAACGTTTCTACATTGTCGCAGTATATAGGCGGAACACTATGTACGGCCCTGTCATATTATATACTAGCCGTACCCGTGCGCTCCGCTGCACCAGTTAGAAATAAATATAAAGTAATTACACAATTAAAATAGGACATTTGATCCAGGGAACATTCGTGTTTGATAGGAGGATAAATCGTTTAATATGTTACTTAATTTAAATTGCATCCTGATAATTAAAATGCGATCATTTTGGTCCAGAGACACTCATTTGGTGCAATAACAATTCCTTTAGCCTGTTTCTTAATTTTTATTACATGCAGCCATAGTTTAATGAAGATTGACATCATTTAGATTTAATGTGTATATTTTATTTTACTTCTTATAGGTTTCCATTGAATTATGGTAATAACTTAATTTTAACCCTTGTTTTCTACGTATACAGTAAATGGCGCTTGGCCCACTACGGTTGTGAACCCTTCAAATAACTTAAATTATATTATATAATATTATATTACATATTATATTATATCATATCATATCATATCATATCATATCATATCATATCATATCATATCATATCATATCATATCATATCATATCATATCATATCATATCATATCATATCATATCATATCATATCATATCATATCATATCATATCATATCATATCATATATTATATTATATCAGAAGTTACTGTAATAACATTATAGCATTATGTCCATCTAGAGAAACTACACTTTCCAATGGTGAAATAATAATTAATTATACAAATCGGTTGATTTAGCTTCCGATATTACTTCATACAAACACAGAAACATTCTCTGTAGGCTCTCTTTCATAGCTTGCGATTGTTGCTGTTCAAGGCCCCTTATAGACGAAGTAATTTGTTTTTTAATTCATTACACGGCCTTAGATGGCAGTTATTTTAATGTTAAATCTCATTTATCTCATTAAATATCAGTCCTGTGAAAATTTTTCGAAGAATAAAACTTATCGCAAATTATTTTCAAAGAAACTTTTGCTATGTAACATTTTTCACAAAAATGAATAATAAGCGAGATATTTCGATTTATTTAATTCAGGCCCCCTTATAACCCCCCTTTAAAATAATGTATTTTCAATCTAAGTTACAACGAATTTAATTTATATTCCAATTTTCATGGAAATCCGTTCAGCCATTATCGCGTGAAAAGGTAACAAACATACAGACAGACAGACAGACAGACAGACAGACAGACAGACAGACAGACAGACAGACAGACAGACATACAAACAAAAATTTCAAAAAAGCGATTTTCGGTTTCAGGGTGGTGAATTATATATGTTAAGACCAATTATTTTTGGAAAATCGAAAATTACCGGAAAAATTTCGGCTACAGATTTATTATTAGTATAGATGTGGTAAATCAAATATTGAATAATTATTTATTAATTAGCAATAATAACTGTATATCGCAGTTTTTCATACTATTTTATTTATAACTTCATGTTACTGTTTTGGTACGTTCCATTAGACTGTTCCACTAAACGTTTGTCAAATCGATTCAATAGAAAAGGTCCAACTCAAGGCAGCAAAATATGTCAAAATGAGGAAGGGACATGGTGAGGAGATAGTAAAAGACTTGGGGTGGGAACTTCTCAAATCAAGGCGACGAAAAACCAGACTCACCGCATTGTTTAAGGTACAAATGGGACACAAAGCATGGACCGATATCAATGCTAGATTAGCAGCACCATCATACTTAGGAAGGGCTGATCATATTAGGAAGTTTAAATGTAGAAAACAAAGAACGGACGTGGCAAAATTTTCTTTTGTTAACCGCACAATTGTAGACTGGTACAGCTTACCTGCGGCAATCTTTCAGGGTGGTCCTCTTAAAATCAATACATTTAAGGAAAGGTTGAGAAGATTAGACTGAAAATGTAATTGGAGATGCAGTGTAATTATTTAAGTTGTGTCATGTAATTAATTGAATTGATATAAAATTAATTAAGTTGATATGTAAAATAATTAAGTCGATATGTAATTAATTAAGATGATATGTAATTTAGTTGATAGGTAAATAAATTAAGGTGATATGTAATTAACTAAGATGATATGTAATTAAGTTGGTATGTAATTAATTAAGGTGATATATAATTATTTAAATTGGTAATAGTTGGGTGAAATGGAAGTACTTATAAGTTAGATTTACTTTTGCTTATCGTAGGCGTTATTACAGAAGAGTTTTTAATTATAGTCCTAGTTTTACTATTTATAGATTTACGTTTTTTTTATTTTTATTTCATTTAGGTTTATTTTATTTTATTTCATGTAATTGTAATTATTGTATATTATATATCACTGCCACCGGGTGTATAACCAATTGTAGTGTTAATAAATACATACATAAACGCAGAAAATAAAGCCTTATTTTTACCGTGTGAGCAAAACATGTGTATCTTCTCTGTCGCCTTCCATACAAGATAAGACATGTCGGTGAGATGACCTTGTACTGCGCTTCTATTTATTACGAGCGTATCACGACCGATCTTACCTCACTCGAAGGTACGACATTCGACCGAGTTCAAGCGAGCGATTTAACTCCAATGCAGCACTCTGATACAGAACAACCGGTCGATGTAAATATAAAAACAGAAAAATTGAACTACTTGGAGAGAAGCTGTCCCAAAGTCGCTTCCCAAGAAGGTGTGTCCGTCACCTTAGCTTAGCGACTTGCATGAGCTACTCTTGTTACTTTACGTTGAACGGATAAGTTGAGAAGTAGACCGACAATTCCTCCCTCTGTCTGATGCTGAAGTGGCTAGACACGTCCGATGTGCTCTCGCCTTATTCCAGACAAGATTCAGTACAGAGTCGCAGTCTATTCGTGCATGAGCAATTGTTGGAGAAGTCCCTTCGCCTCTTCTGGGACTTGCTGATTTATTTCGTTACTAAATAACTAGATTAATGCAGGAGCTAGACGAAAACGTTGCGTAATTTTTGTTTCCTGGTGGTGAAACCATAAACATGTCCCGGTACGTGTTACACCCTTACTTATTCACAGAGCTAGCTACTATCAAATTTAATGTTGGTAACACTTAAGTCTTTAAAGCAGAACGCAGTCTACACAAATTACATTCGCTATACCAAAACTTCTGTTATACATATATATTAACGTCTAGTTTACTGTTCATATAATACAATTAAGACAAAATTAGGTTACTAGAATTAGCGAACAGCGACATTTCAACTTTAAAACAAGTTTGCAGATGAATATTAACTGACCAAACTCGAAGGAAAGTAAAAATTACAAAATAAAATGCATGTGCTAGAATGTGAAGAATACTGAGTAAAGAAAAGAACGAATGAATGTTAAGAAAAGAATGATTGTACTAATGAACAAGTCCATTTGTGAAAGAAAATGAATAATTTACAATTTATTGCAAAAGTGATTAAATTATGTACTATAGAATCCTAGGAATAGTGAAAATTAGGGATGAATGAATATACCTACATGATTGAGTGAAGTCTTAATGGACGAAATGAATGACTGGCTCAAGAATGAATACAAATGAGTTGGTGAATGAATATTCCAAGAATGAATGGAAGAATACATCACTGAATCAAACATGAATAGGTGAATGAAGGTGTGAAACATGAATGGAAGAATATAAATGAATAAAAAATGAATAGATGTATGATTCAAGAATGAATGAAAGAATAAATGACCGAATCGAAAATGAATGCTTTAATTTACGGGTTAGAATGGGTGATGATTTTTTTAGTGGGTTATTTTACAAAACCAACTGTGGTAACGTTCGAGGAATATCACTTTTGTTGACGTCGTACAAAATTTTGTCCAATATTCTTTTGAGAAGATTAGCTCCGTACGCAGATGAAATTATTGGGGATCATCAGTGCGGTTTTAGGCGTAATAGATCGACTATTGATCAGATTTTTTGTATTCGACAGATAATGGAGAAAAAATTGGAGTATAAGGGTACAGTACATCAGTTATTCATATATTTCAAAAAGGCATATGACTCGGTTAAGAGGGAAGTATTTTATGATATTCTTATTGAATTTGGTATTCCCAAGAAACTAGTTCGATTAATTAAAATGTGTCTCAGTGAAACATACAGCAGACTCCGTATAGGTCAATTTCCTAACGGCATATTCAGGATAACAGGCAGGGTTTGGAAGTGAACGGGTTACATCAGCTTCTTGTCTATGCGGATGACGTGAATATGTTAGGAGAAAATCCACAAACGATTAGGGAAAACATGGGAATTTTACTTGAAGCAAGTAAAGCGATCGGTTTGGAAGTAAATTCCGAAAAGACAAAGTATATGATTATGTCTCGTGACCAGAATATTGTACGAAATGGAAATATAAAAATTGGAAATTTATCCTTCGAAGGTGTGGAAAAATTCAAATATCTTGGAGCAACAGTAACAAATATAAATGACACTCGGGAGGAAATTAAACGCAGAATAAATATTGGAAATGCTTGTTATTATTCGGTTGAGAAGCTTTTATCATCTAGTCTGCTGTCAAAATATCTGAAAATTAGAATTTATAAAACAGCTATATTACCTGTTGTTCTTTATGGTTGTGAAACTTGGACTCTCACTCTCAGAGAGGAATATAGGTTAAGGGTGTTTGAGAATAAGGTGCTTAGGAAAATATTTGGGGCTAAGCGGGATGAAGTTACAGAAGAATGGAGAAAGTTACACAACGCAGAACTGCACGAATTGTATTCTTCACCTGACATAATTAGGAACATTAAATCCAG
>NC_091121.1:176341986-176496986 GCF_040183065.1 Periplaneta americana | reverse complement strand
GATTTCTATCAGTAAAGCTAAGCCTATATGGCGACTACAGATGTATCTAAAATTCCAAAAACATTTCCTAAAATTTCATGAAGATACAATAAATCTTTGTACCAAATATCATAGGCTTACCTTTAGTAATAAGCCTGTAATGTAATTACAAACATCCACAAAATTTGTACGCCTGAGAAATCGACGCTCACTTGCTCTCTCCAAACATAAAAGCTCACTGAAGCAACTACAATAGTCACACAAAGTTTAGCTGTACGTTTCTGGAAACTGGACAACATATGCAATCCCTTGGCGGAAATTTGGATCTCGTAGCACCATTGGTTAGTTCACAAAAGAGCAAAGAAAAAGTATCACGAAATTACTACTGCCACGAAATTACCAATGTTTACCCTATTTTAAATTATATTTATTGTAAAATATGTACTCATTGTTAAAAATATATTGTTTCGAATTTGATGTGTATAAATGACTCATGGGAACAATAATGGAATATACCCGGTCTCCTAGACCGATCTTTAAGTGTGATTTTAATATATTTTTCGGGTTAAGGGTTCAGTATTAGTAGTTCTGCTTTTCCCAACTATTTTATAGCTGTACTCGTACTTCGTAATGTCTGTTCTCGGAACCGAATGTTCTGAGTATCGACCTTCTACAAAGAGGTAAAAGGAAAGAGATTTCTAATGCAGCTATTCCAAGATTTGATTCTGTCAGAATGAAGTTAAGAAAGAGCTTCCATGTAGTCCCTTAGGAAAAAAAATAACTCTCCTCTTTATTCCATATCTTCTTCTCCTTCTATCCTACAGTTATTTTCCTTCTCGCCTCAATCTTTGCTTTCCTTTTCTATTAATTCTCTTCTTCGTTCCTCGTTTACCTTCCTCTTCCGTTTCTTCTCTGGTACACATTTCCTTTCTTTCTGCTTGCGTTACTTCATTCTATGAATGTATTTTCTTTTCTATTTTCTCCTATAATCGTTTTACTCTTTACCGGATCGCCTGTTTTCCTTTTTTACTATATTTATTCTTTTCGTGTCCCGCGCCTTGGCGTCGCGGTCTAAGGCATCCTGCCTAGGACTCGCGTTACGGAATGCGCGCTGGTTCGAGTCCTCATGGGGGAAGAAATTTTCTCATGAAATTTCGGCCAGTGTATGGAACCGGTGCCCACCCAGCATCGTGATGCACTTGGGGAGCTACGATAGGTAGCGAAATCTGGTTGCGAATGCCAGCTATAACAGCTGGGGGAGATCATCGTGCTAACCACACGATACCTCCATTCTGGTTGGATGATCGTCCACCTCTGCTTCGACATGTGGGCGTGAGGCTAGCAGCCGGCTGGTCGGTCTGGGCCCTTCACGGGCTGTAACGCCACGGATTATTATTATTATTATTATTATTATTATTATTCTTTTCGTACTCTTCTTCGTTTTAATCTTACGTAAGTCGTAATGTTAGACAAGAACAGTTCAAATCCATTGCGCAACAGAAGTTGACTAGTCCATGAGTCTCAGTTACGACCCCAAGGGACGCACATGTTAGCATTGTTTAACCTTTCACATAGTGCATTTCATGGGGTGACTCTCCCTGATATTCTACTGATGTAGCTGAAAAATCTACCTACTACTATATTCCCAATTGAAAAGTTGATTAATAACATTTTGCACAGTGAAACTCGAGCAGAGAGAAGTGGAAATAGGAGATACCGTTAAATTGACACCTTTCAGGAAAGAGTAACCTAAGCAACTTTGTATCATTCACTAAGTTCCGAACATCGAAAAAAGGTGAACTGGAAAATGTCAAATCCGACGAATTAGGGACTTATTTAACACCTCGCAAAGAAAGACCCAGATGGCCGAGGAAGTCGTCGTTGAAGACGTTTGATAACGATGAATTTCGTCGAACAGTTAATGACTTTTACATAACGGAGAAGTAGAAACCGACCCTGAAAAAAAAAAAATCATGCTCAATTGAAATCGTCTGTTACTTTCAACGGTAACGTATTCACTCTACAATAATAACTAGGGCTTACATCACATACTTGGATTTGATAAATGGAATGATAACAGGCAATTTTACTTGAAATCAGAGTGTTTGAAACGTGATTGCCAATAATTTATAGATGAAAATTACAAATAAAAACAAGAAAAAATCTCCTGTGAAAATTTGTCCGAAAATTAACCGTTCATGCGTTATTCCCTTAGGCAGAGGAGGGCTTGCACCGTGCCCTCCTAGATGACCGGATTTAAATCCGATAGATTACGGTCTCTACTCATAATATTTGCAACAATGGAAAAAACAGTCTCTGGATACCTACAAGGATTTGGACTCCCACGAAGATTCAACAATAGCCACAATACTTCAATATTAGTACTTACTTACTTACTTACTTACAAATGGCTTTTAAGGAACCCAAAGGTTCATTGCCGCCCTCACATAAGCCCGCCAGCGGTCCCTATCCTGTGCAAGATTAATCCAGTCTCTATCATCATACCCCACCTCCCTAAAATCCATTTTAATATTATCCTCCCATCTACGTCTCGGCCTCCCTAAAGGTCTTTTTCCCTCCGGTGTCCCAACTAACACTCTATATGCATTTCTGGATTCGCCCATACGTGCTACATGCCCTGCCCATCTCAAACGTCTGGATTTAATGTTCCTAATTATGTCAGGTGAAGAATACAATGCGTGCAGTTCTCTGTTGTGTAACTTTCTCCATTCTCCTGTAACTTCATCCCTCTTAGCCCCAAATATTTTCCTAAGCACCTTATTCTCAAACACCCTGAACCTATGTTCCTCTCTCAGAGTGAGAGTCCAAGTTTCACAACCATACAGAAGAACCGGTAATATAACTGTTTTATAAATTCTAACTTTCAGATTTTTGGACAGCAGACTGGATGATAAGAGCTTCTCAACCGAATAATAACACGCATTTCCCATATTTATTCTGCGTTTAATATCCACCCGAGTGTCATTTATATTTGTTACTGTTGCTCCAAGATATTCGAATTTTTCCACCTCTTCGAAGGATAAATCTCCAATTTTCATATTTCCATTTCGTACAATATTCTGGTCACGAGACATAATCATATACTTTGTCTTTTCGGGATTTACTTCCAAACCGATCGCTCTACTTGCTTCAAGTAAAATTGCCGTGTTTTCCCTAATCGTTTGTGTATTTTCTCCTAACATATTCACGTCATCCGCATAGACAAGAAGCTGATGTAACCCTTCAATATAAGTATTGGGAATAAATTTGAATAAGGAAAAAAAAACAAATTTCCTTCCCAGGCAGGATTCGAACCACGAAAGTCTTAGTTACCAGTCCATCGTGCTCTGGAGTGAACAAGGCTCTGAAATCAACTACAAGGGTCGGTCCGGTTTTGTTTTTGCCACTACTGTACATTTCTCCTTGTCTATATTCGTCAAAGTGGAACGTATAAATGGGCATGTATTCGAAAAAAAAAATGTTTCACAATTTATATAATTAATATTCTACGCTCATCCTTATAGGTATAGCGTGCCGATGCAACCCGCAACACAATATTACCCCGTGGCAGCAACAGGCCCATGCAATCCGCAACATAACGTACAGGATACAAATAAAATACAGTAACTCATAATAATGCAACATGCAAAATGATTTACAACTTATTTTATACAAATCATTACCTACAAACATCTAAATTCACACTCCCACAACCACAAACCGCTTAAATGTTACACGCAATTACAGGACTTTTACAAGTCTCCTTCCATCTTTTTTTCTTTTTCAGTGAAGACTCTTGTTTTCCAATTTTAAAACATTTACTTTTAAGGTAGGCCTATTTATTATCGATAGGCCTACTAATGAATTAACCATCTATAATAATAATAATAATAATAATAATAATAATAATAATAACAATAATAATAAAGTAACAAATATAAGTGATACTCGGGAGGATATTAAACGCAGAATAAATATGGGAAATGCCTGTTATTATTCGGTTGAGAAGCTTCTATCATCCAGTCTGCTGTCCAAAAATCTGAAAGTTAGAATTTATAACACAGTTATATTACCGGTTGTTCTTTATGGTTGTGAAACTTGGACTATCACTTCGAGAGAGGAACATAGGTTAAGGTGCTTAGAAAAATATTTGGGGCTAAGAGGGATGAAGTTACAGGAGAATGGAGAAAGTTACACAACGCAGAACTGCACGCATTGTATTCCTCACCTGACATAGTTAGGAACATTAAATCCAGACGTTTGAGATGGGCAGGGTACGTAGCACGTATGGGCGAATCCAGAAATGCATATAGAATGTTAGTTGGGAGCCCGGAGGGAAAATGACCTTTGTGGAGACAGAGACGTAGATGGGAAGATAATATTAAAATGGATTTGAGGGAGGTGGGATATGATAGAGAGTGGATTAATCTTGCACAGGATAGGGACCAATGGCGGGCTTATGTGAGGGCAGCAATGAACCTCCGGGTTCCTGAAAAGCCAGTAAGTAAGTAAGTCATAATAAAGTAATAACTTTTAAAGCAATATCATACTTTCATTGGAGGGAGGAAGGGAGAGAGGGAGGGAGGAAGAAGAAGAAGAAGATTCATCGTGGTTCCTCATACTTCTACACCCAAGGAAGGAAATGGCTGACTTCGCACATAGACGATGAATTACGCTATTCAAATGAGTGGTATAGTGTTAAAGTTTGAAAAAGTTTTGATGGATGGGTTTTTCAGAATCTAGCTTGTTCGTCAGTCAATATTTATTGGCTGCCTTTAACTATTGGAAAACATTTCAGTCATGAATGCGGGCAGTAAATGGATCACGTGCAATGCAAAGTTTATTCCGGACTTGAGTGTTCCGTAAAATTATACTCCTTGTATTAATTACACTAAAATTTCGTATTTACTGACGCAGCATACGCCCTAGCTATAATCTGGATAACAAAAGCCGGGAATTTAGCTGTAAATGATAACTTTATGACGTTGAAAAATGAAAATGTCTCGTTCAATGTAAAAAATAAATAATGTTTTCATACTATTCTTGTAGTGAATTAGCCTATCGCCTATCCTATTTCTTTAATCACTTATTCAACATCGCACATTATCATTCATTCATTTAGGCCTACTGTTCCGGTCAAGGGCAGGTCTTTCACTGCAAACCCAGTTTTCTCCAGTCTTTCCTATTTTCTGTCTTCCTCTTTGTCTCCTTATATGATCCATATATCTTAAAGTCGTCTATCATCTTTCTTGTGCCCCGAATTCTTTTCCCGTTCACCATTCCATTAAGTGAATCCTTCAGTAGGCAGTTTCTTCTCAGCCAGTGACCCAACCAATTCCTTTTCCTCTTCCTGATCAGTTTCAGCATCATTCTTTATTCACCCACTCTTTCCAACACAACTTCATTTCTTGTTCTGTCTGTCTACTTTACACGTTCCATTCTTCTCCATATCCACTTTTTAAATGCTTCTATTCGCTTCTTTTCACTTCGTCGTAATGTCCTTGTTTCTGCACTATACAATACCACACTCAACACAAAGCAATTCACTAGTCTCTTCCATATTTATTTTTCCAGATTGCCGCTGGTACAATTCATTTTCTGGGAATAATAAGTTAATTAAGAGTAAACTATCGCAGGAATCGAAAAGTATTGGGAATAAATTTGAATAAGGAAAAAAAAATATATTCTTTCCCAGGCAGGATTCGAACCACGAAAGTCTTAGTTACCAGTCTATCGTGCTCTGGAGTGAACAAGGCTCTGAAATCAGCTACATGGGTCGGTCCGGTTTCTTTGCCACTGCTGTACAGTGCGGTTTTGAACTCCCGACCACGAACGTTTGCTCATACGGGGGGTGAATTCTTTAAATTATAATTCTGTTTTGTTTAAATATTTAACACGTACATTTTTGTTTGATCTATATAATAGTTTATGCTTTACCATGCCGAAATGTATTAATTATACACCTGGTAGCAGTACTTTAATGCATGTCATTAAAGTACCGGTACACCTATTCATTAAAGTTCAGGTTTTCGATTATTCACGATATGAAATCGAAAGACAAGTATCGAAACATCACGGAGGCTGGAAATCCAATACTGTCGCAGAAGGTTATGTTCTGTTACTATAATAATTAGCGTTAATTATAAATAATATTCAAATAAATTCAATTTATCATCTCGTTTTTTCAATGTTGAATTCATTTTCAAGGTTATATCAAGTTTAACGAGATTATATCAAGGTCGTCGACATTCGTTTCGGGGAAAAAAATCAATACTTTCGCGTCTGCGTACATCTCACAATGTACGAGATTGCACAAGGTCAGTTCCCTTCCCATTCACATAAGAATAACGTGAATAGTTATGAATAATTTCAAGTTAGAAATATCGTCGAGCATAAAGAGTCGTATGAAACTTGCCTATAATGGTAATTAAGACGTTCGTATGAAAATTATGGAACTCGCTTGCGCTCGTTTCATAAACATCCTCGCGTCTTAATTACTACCATTATAGGCTCGTTGAATATTATACTATTTTAATGTATTTTTGTTTCTTACTTACTTACTTACAAATGGCTTTTAAGGAACCCGAAGGTTCATTGCCGTCCTCACGTAAGCCCGCCTCACGTAAGCCTCTCTCTTAGAGTGAGAGTCCAAGTTTCACAACCATACAGAAGAACCGGCAATATAACTGTTTTATAAATTCTAACTTTCAGATTTTTGGACAGCAGACTGGATGATAAGAGCTTCTCAACCGAATAAAAACACGCTTTTCCCATATTTAATCTGCGTTTCATTTCCTCCCGAGTGTCATTTATGTTTGTTACTGTTGCTCCAAGATATTTGAATTTTTCCACCTCTCCGAAGGATAAATCTCCAATTTTTATTTTTGTTTCTATTAAATTTAATATGTATTTTTGTAGTTCCTTGATTGTAATAATTGCAATAATAATAATAATAATAATAATCATAATAATAATAATAATAATAATAATAATAACTATATGCCTGAAATTCCTGAGAATATACTTGTTACTAGGCAATTTCTAATGATTACATATTTTAATGACATGCAACCTAAATGCAATTTTAGGGTATTTGGAAACCCCTGTAAATTGTACATAGGGATCAGCTTGTTTGTAATGCCCCCACCACCACACCCAGTCTTTCATTTGTCTTGCTCCGCCCCGATAACAAATTACTTCTCGGCAGATTAAAATTATTCCCGTTTCCTTGTGTCCCTCCTACGCCACGCCGAATCGGTTTTAGATTGCAGGAAGCTGGGAATTAATTTCTATCTCCCTTATGGCAACGAGAAAAACCTCTCTTATACCCTGCCCTCATCCCAATTTGAACGACGACGGTTCCCAATATCTTTTCCTTAAATGTCTTCTATTGATTTTCGTTTTATTTCATCAGATTTTCACCCAAATACTTAAGGAAGGGAGATAAAGCACGAACCCTTGTGAATAGCTCATTATAATATTGCAGCCTCTACGCTTTTAATAGCTTGCAGTTGCTTATATGTTTCTTTTGCAAGCAGTTTCTCTCTTATACAAGGTGTACTCGTTATTAGGATAGAAACATGGCACACAATTTAACAGTAAGCACACGCGCATGATTTATTTTATTTCAAGTTTGTGTTGAAATTTATACTTAATTTTGTTCTATACATACACTTTAAATACACGATATAGCTTATACTTCAACGTAATTTTAACTATGTTACGAACGTGTGTCCTAGATTATGTAACGTTATACAGGGTGTTTAAAAAATACGGGGCATAATTTCAGGTATGTATTTCCCACATGTACACAATCAAAATAGTTCATTACAACATGTGTCCGGAAATGCTTCATTTCCGAGTTATGGCCTTCACAACATTGAAATTCACCGGAACGTTTTTTCTTTCCGCAGGTCGTTGTCATTAGAGAAGATGTTCAAAATGTCCACCTCCTGCTTGAATACAGACCTCACATCGATGTCTCATTGACCTGCGAACACGATCCCAAACTCCAGGAGTATTGCGTATGTCCTCAGAAAATGCCACAATTCGATTCCGAAGGGATTCCAAATCAGGCACCGGAGACGAATAAACCAATGATTCTAAATGTCCCCACAAGTAGAAATCGAGAGGGTTCAGATCAGGTGAGCGTGGAGGCCAAGCAATTGGGCGACCTCTACCTATCCGTCGATCAGGAAACCTTCGATCCAAGTACCGGCGAGTCGTACGACTGAAGTGTGCAGGAGAGCCATCATGCAAGAAGTGAATGTGTTGACGATTGATCAGTGGAGTGTCTTCTAAAACATGAGATAAGGTGTTTTCCAGGAAGTTTGTGTACGCCTGCCCCGTAAGTCTGTTTACAAGTACATGGGGTCCAACTAATCGATCACCAATGATACCGGCCCACATGTTGAGGGAGAACCGCACCTGGTGATGAGATGGAACAGTTGCACGTGGGTTTTCATACGGCCCATACATGCTGATTGTGGAAATTTGTTATGCCATCTCGTGTGAACTGTGCTTCATCTGTAAATAATACTAAGGCAGGAAAGTTCGGATTTACACCACACTGCTGCAAGAACCACTGACAGAACCTACAGTAACTCGTGCAGGGTATTCTGCTGGTGACAGGGCCTGTACACGTTGCAAATGATAAGGATACAATTGATACTCTTTCAACAGTCTCCAGACAGTCGTATGAGGAACATTGACTTGTAACGCTACCCTTCGTGTGCTGATAGAAGGAGTCATGTTCACAGCCTCCAGAATCTCTTCCTGTACTTCTGGAGTTGTAGATCTTAGTCGTCCCCTTCCCAAACCAGGAGAGTTAAATTTTCCATACTCGCACAGACGGTAATGGAAACGTACAAATGTCTTCCGATCTGGACATTGTCGCTGTGGGTACCTCTCCTGGTACAAACGACGAGCCAGCGCAGCATTGCCGTCCGCCTTAGCGTACATGAAGTGTATCTCTGCCAGCTCTTGATTTGAATACATGTCGCACAGTCTAACGCCTACACAACACTGAATGTAACCTTCGCCTCGGAATGAACTGTCAGAGTGCCCTCTTAATGCCTCCTTTGACGGCAACGACCTGCGAAAAGAAAAACGTTCCGGTGAATTTCAATGTTGTGAAGGTCATAACTCGGAAATAAAGCATTTCCGGACACATGTTGTAATGAACTATTTTGATTGTCTACATGTGTGAAATACATACCTGAAATTATGCCCCGTATTTTTGGAACTCCTTGTATAAGGGGAGTATGAATGACCTATGCCACTAATGTTAAATTTGCTAATTTGACCCACCTACTCAAAAACTACCTGATGCAACTTAATTAAACTTTTGCAGGTATATGAGCTTTATGAACTTACTCCTCTACTTTTATTGAACTGCGTATGTTAGAAGTTAGGGTAGAATATTTTTTGAGTTGTATATACAGAGTGTAAGGAGTTTAAGTGCCATAATTTTAACTGATGATTATTCATGTCATAAGGAAGAAAAAATATCATCACAATTTTTTTCTAATTGCAATATTTAACTAATTATTAAAGTTTACAATATTGGACGTTTGGCAACGTTGTTGGATGGAGAGGAGAGGGTTTACAGGTACATAGTACAGCTGAAGCTGGGACAGACAATGCAGGGGCGGACCAGCCCAACTGTTGTTTAGATAAAACGCGCAGCATATACAAACTTTGAATCTCATTAATACAGGGAAATCATTTTATTTTTACTAACATACCTAATATTAACCTGGCTATACCTTTGGATCAACGGTCGAGAACTGGAAACACGTTTGCTACCCTCTTCCATGACTGGAGTTTGATGATACTGCGTAATATACAAACAAATCACTCTACTAGGTATAGGAGGGAAGAAAAGTATTTCATTCATTTACGTAAACTGGGAAATACGATCACGCTTTTGAGTTTGATAATTTTCATTAGGTTTTTGTTTAATGAAAATACAGTACTGTATTAACAATGAGTGTTTTTACTCACGAACTGAGCTGTCCATGTGGACGTATTCATTATGCAGTGTATATTATACTGTCTACAGCACATTAGTGTACACTATGGAGAATGAAGTTAAATTGAAAAATAATCATAATATGGATATTTAAACATATTTTTTAAAATAGTGGCCATTCATTTCGATACAGACTCCAGTTCTAATGTGCATATTATCGCAATATACACTTTTATACCTAATTCCAATTACCAGTTTCGTCCTTCGTACTAGTAACTCATGCTGAAATAATTCTGTACCTACTCCATAAAAGAGTACCTTACGTACTGTAAATTCAATCTTCACTTCTGCCCGATCCGAAAAGATTAAATTACTCAGACATGCTACCTACGTTCGTCCAAGTGGATAAGTCGCAGTGTCGTAGAAAGGGGGGAAATCACGTGACAGTTAATTACTTAACGAGTCTCTTTTATTTAATTTATTTCAAACAGTTGTACAATATTACGTAGGCGTCCAATTCCTAACAGAAATTGATGTTCTCAGAAAAGAGCTAAGACAACCCAGCCACTAGCCTTTACAGAGGGACGAATAGAAGCAGGTGGGGGAAACCGGGATGCGACGTAGGAAAATGGACGGCAGTACCTGTGCGAAAATAATTCAATATTGAAAGCTCTTTCGTCACTGGAAAACACTAACATATTTCTGGAACGTACTGTTTACTATGACCATAAGGCTTCGATGACTGTATATGCGACCTTGGTTCTGTGTTGAGGATGGTTGAACTTCATTAGTAGAAGGAGTGGGACTGAAGTACATTCAACATCTCAGGTACAATAAAAATTGAAGTAAAAATAAATTAATGTACCTGTAGAATACTATGGAAAATTCTCATTTTACAGTATAAAAATATTGCCCCATTTTTATTGTACGTCTAAAAATAAACAATGGTTTACTTCACAGAATCACATGAACGTTTCTTTCTAATGCATAATTTTAATCTCTCCCGCTTCCATAAATCAGTATCTTTTTTCAAGGAACTTAAAGTTTGCAGTTTGTCATATTTTAGAACATGACACTTAATTTCTTACAGATAAACAATTCGTAAGTGATTGTCTAAGTTCAGTTTGTTTTCGTATCAATACGTACTCGTTAAATTATATCAGCAAAATTGTACATACCGATTTATATCAGATTTTCCACGTGTCCACAGTCGTTGAGGTCCACGACTTTCGAAACGGGGTAAGAGAATCCCAGTTTCTAATAATCGTTGAGAAACTGCTACAATAGTTCGCCGATTAGATAATCTTCTTTGCGGAAAACGTTGACGGTACATCCTTCTTGCCGCACTTGAATTACGATGACTTTCTCCATAAATTATTAACATATTATGATATTTCTAAAATGTGAATGACATTGTAAGTTGTTTATCGAATACCTGTACTGAACTGCCATCCGCTCGTCAAGAAACCTATGGACAGGGAGTTTGAACTCAGCTGAGCTGTACATCTGTGCAGAATATGTCAGCTGCATGAATCCTGCTGAACGTTGCCACGTTTCTCACGCCAGAATATTAACAAATGAAGAGTCCACTGCAAGAATTATGGATGTCATTTGGAATACATTTTGCAGGAGAAGCAATTGAAAGTTTGAAATGCTTAGCGCTCAAAGCTTAACTATGGTTTTCCGATCATTACTGGAAAATGACTATCAGTAGACTTCGTTGAATTGCCACACGCAGCATGCAATCAGGTTGCCGATGTACGGTAGTGTAGAGGAGGTGAGCGGCCGCCCGGTCTCGTAGTATAAGCAGTTCATGTTAAGAGATGTGACCGGTCCGAATAGATAGAGCAGCTACAGCTAATGTATACCTATGTAAGCACTTGTTTTTGCATTACTGTGGTTGGAATAGTCAAAGCTTAACATATGTTCAGTGCAGACAAGAATTCAATCAAACATACCACAATTAGAATGTTGCTGTTACAAACAATTGCCCCTGGAATACCCTTACCCCCGCAGGCAGTCTTCACCTGTTGGAAAACGTGGTTGGATGCTGTTAATTATTATGCAGAATATTACTGCAAAATAATGGAGATAATTAATGCATTGAATAGCACAGACAGTTCTGCTGTTGCAGCTGTAAAATCATTGCCTTCGGAACAGCTATTGGAAGATATTCTGTTCATTGATTCTAATTATAAAATCGTGTCCAAAAGCATCATCCTATTAGAATCGTCTAAACTACAACGACTAGAAGCCCTTAGTGTATAAAGTATCACAAACCGTTATCCAAAATAACAATTCACTAATTTCAGGAAAAGTGAAATGTAAGTTGAGAATATTATTGCTAAAAATTGTGCCTATTCACAACTTCGTATTATAAATGGTGTACTATCAGGTCACCACAAGACGTCTGAAATTGGTGTACTAAAAGGTAGTGACTTTCCGTTCCTCAAATATGCAGCTATTACATCGTGTGATGTTGAACGTACATTTTCCTAATATAAAAACTTTTTGAGTGACCATCGGAGGAGGTTCACTTTGCAGTCACTCAAAATATACGTAACTCTTCACTGCGATGCACATATTCAATGATGATGTGAGTGTATTAAATTAAATGTTAAGAGTTAATATATCTCACTACAAAATAATTGTGTATTTGCATGTTCAGACATTTGCTACTTCAATGATCATTCATTATATTTCTTGAATGCAGGATACAGGTTTTATTGTAACCGCAGTATACTGCTCAGTGTTTACATCAGAGGCATACTCCAACTGTCGCACGTCCCCTTCTCATACAGTCTATACCGCGTGCGTAGTAAACCTTACGATTCTCGTGGCAATTCCACGAAGTCTAACTATCAGTGTTAATGCCATAAAACTCTCTATGTACATTCTATATCTCTTAAGCTATGCACTGACACTCTTGGTTCATTTTCGACAAGAAAGTGACATCCATCATTCTTGCAGTGGGGTCTTCAAATTTAAGCATGCATTATTATTTAATTTCACGAAAACGTAATAGAACACACAAATATTTATTTAAAGTAATATTAACTCTTTGCTAGATGTACCTACTGATATAATTGTTTTCGTAATTTTACTAACGATATAGCCTCAGCAGTATAAAGCTAACAAAATAAGGAAGAAACATTTTTTTCTCGGAAAACTACAAAGTTTTGTCCCTATGTTGTTGTGGACATTTTTTTATCTTGTAGACCGCCCCCTACGACTGTGAAAAGGATGCCATTTATCCCCCTTACAACCTGTATATGTATATATAACCTTTATAAGGGGTATAAGTGTCATTATTTTAACTGGTGATAACTCATGTCATAAGGAATAAAAAAATGTCCTTACAGTTTTTGTAATTGCAATATTAAACTAATTATTAAAGTTTAAAATAATAGACTTTTGCAACGTTGCTGGATGGGGAGGAGTTTAGAAGTACACAGTACAGCTCAAGCGGGTACAGACATACCGGTACAAAACTGATAATGAAAATTATCTTTTTTTCTATTTTATTTTTTTGTGGTATTTGGGTTTTTTCTTCTAATCGTAAACATTTACATGTTACCTTATTAAGTTTAGAATTTATCGTCTTAATTTTATTTTTAATATTATATATTTATTTATTTCAATGCTTTTAATTATGAATTGTTTTTTAGAATAATTTTTTAACATTTTCTGTTTGTGAAGGTGCTTTAGGTTTATCTATTTTAGTTTTACATAAAACGAGCAGCAAATACAAACTTATAATCTCATTAATAGAACATTAGGATAAATTTACATTTTATGTAATAATATTGCTCCATTTTTAATTGTACGTCTAAAGAATAAATAGTAATGGTTTTCTGCACAAAATTACACGAACTTTTTTTTCTATTGTAACATTTTAATCTCTCCCGCTTCCGTAAAGCAGTATCATTTTTAAACAGATAATCTGGTTATATGATTGTCGAAACGGGGTAAGTGCTTCTAGTTCCTAATAATCGTTGAGAAACAGCTGCAAAAGTTCGCCGATTATGTAATCTTCTTTGAGGAAAACGTTGACGGTACATCCCTTCCTGCCTCACTTGAATTACGACGGCTTTCTCAATAAATTAATAACATAATATCTCTACACCGTGAATGACATTGTCGAATACCCTGTACTGAACTGCCATCCGCTCGGCAGTAGAGCTATGGACAGAGAACTTGAATCAGCTGATTCGTACTTACGTCTGTGTAGAGTACTGCCTGCTGAACGTTGCCACGTCTCTCACGCCAGAATATTAACAAATTAAAGCATGAATTTTTATTTAATTTCACGAAAACGTAATAGAATACACAACTATTTATTTAAACTAATATTAACTCTTTGCTAGATATATCTACTGATATAATTGTTTTCGTAATTTTACTAACAATATACGCTGTATAACGCAAAAAAAAAATAAGAGAAGAAATATTTTTTCTGGGAAAATATTAAGTTTTGACCCTATGTTCTATGGACATTTTTTTATCCTGTAGACCATCCCCGATGACTGTGAAAAGGACGGCACTTATACCCCTTACAGCCTGTACATATATTACTTTTTAATTTTTGTGCATTTAACTTTAAATTCTTTAGCTACTGTACATGTACCATCCTAGAGGACTAGGAATAGGCTACCTATGTTATAAAGGAGCTAGAAAAGTTTAATTACTTTTCATACAGTAATTCTTCAGTAAATGGGCAATGAAATTAGTACATTTAACATTAGCAGAATAGACTATTCATACTTCCCTTAAATAATTTAATTATATACGCGTTAAATTTATTTAGAATTTCAAACCACTTATTTTAACAGACGAGCCACAATAAGATTTAATAAAAGCTGTACAACAAATTGAATTAAATAACATAACCTCAAAACACTGTGGTTTTCCTTATTGATTCTTGTGTACTCTGATGTCACATGTCTTCAAAGCATCTCTTCCTTCCACAAAGAACTAGCTACTTTAATGTGTCAATACTGTGTTTTTTGTTAGCATCGTAAACACTGTTATTAATCCCACCCTTGCTTGCCTGCGACCTAACTGTTCTCATATCCCCCATGGCCAGACAGACTAAGCTTCAGAATCTGGATTAAGGTCTTCACGGTGGTATATGAAGCCGGGAAAGTCTTCTTAAGGAAAAGAATATCCCTTGGGGATGCTGGGTCTCTATTTAGAGACCGACTCTACACGTGCTTGCCTTCATAAACTCTGTTTCAAACTTAATTCCTCTTTCAACTTTTAAATATATGCAAGAAAAGTTGTATTAAAATTTAGTAATGGAGTTCTTAATAATAGAATTGATAGGACAGTCGATTAAGTAAGCAAAACAGTTATTAGATAGACCAGTGATGTTAAAGCAAGCGCATTTTTCTGACCTTGATGTCGTGCGCGGGCATCAAGCGCTAAGTATGGAAAGAGGAAGGGTTGTGTATATGAATAAGCAGCCTGTTGAACTAAGAAAACAGTGGTGCACAAACTTCAAGCGGAACGTGAAATTTTATGTCGTTATTTTTATATGGCTTCTTTCAGTTTGATATTATCTATATTGTCTATAAAACAAAAGTACTAATACCAATTTCTTAATATTACAGTTGTGTTTTAAATGTTAATAACATAATAAAGAGTTAAAAAGGAATATTCACATAAATTCCATAGTAGTATAATATTATACTGTACTATGTGGATGAAACACATCATTCATAAAGAAAGTGATTTTCCAAAAAAGAGATTGAGTATGACATGATAAGTTGGAATTGGTATTGATGTATCTTTAGCCTTATAAAAGTAATCAATAAACTAATTACAACAATATTACATTACAAAGTAAAGTTACCTAGAAGCTGTATATGTTTTAAGTGTAACTAATATTCCATAACAAAACTCCTATCGCATTATGTTTTTAAGGTGATATTGGTGAGCAACTTCCTATCAACAGAATATTAAATTATTTTCTCGAAATGTGCTGAAGCTATACAACACCTAGGCACGTATCTTTTGCTTAAGATGTAACAGTAGTTGCCTTGTTAATTCATTTCCTTACAAACAATATCCATGCGAATATTTTCAATACACTATCTTCAGTAGGTCTAATACGTATTTATGGTATATTAGATTTACGAAAACATTATGTAAGGCTACTAAATAAATAGCCCTATACCTGAAAATTGCACTTTTCTATAAAAAAAAAAAGGATGAGAAAATATTTCTTTTGAACAAAAAAATCAAACTTGTGAAAAATGAACATTAAAATTAAAACTTACTTTCTCATAATGCACTTACAAAGGGTGCTTCAGAAAGAACGGATGGATTTCAAACTATCGATACGCAACGAGGAGAGAGATATAGTGAGGGGGACCACGACTGTTGGGTCAGCCATAGAATGCAGTTTCAGTTGAGAATATGGTGTTGGTCTGGTGTACAACGTGCTTTCATCGTAGAGACATTTTTGAAAAATGAAGAGTCTGTGATCGCCACTCAGGACTCATTTCGACATCGGATGTCACGCTAGGATTCCAACTCGGAATACAATTTTGCGATGGGTGGCTTCATTTCGTATCACAGGTTCAACATTAAAGAAGAAATCACCTGGACGAAATTCTATTGCACTGAGATTGTCCGAGGCTACGGTAAGATCTCGCGCCCTGCGACTTCTTTCTTTGGGACCATTTGAAGGCGTAAGTTGGTAAACATCGATCACATACACTGGACGAAATGAAGACAGCGATTCGTGAAGAAATCGTGGCAATTGCACCAGCTATGACTGTGAAAGTGATGGCGAACATCAGAAAACGCCTCGATGCCTGTATTGAAAGCCAAGGACATCATATGGATAATGTTGTTTTCCATAAATAAACTGCATGTATTGGTGAATATGTTGATAACAATAAATTTTTGATTTGATGAATCTTTACAATTTTCTTGCCATGTGAAATCCATCCGTTCTTTCTGACGCACCCTGTACTTCTCAGACAAATCTAAAAATTACCATGGATACAGTTTTAATAAGTTCTCTCCCCTTTATCTATTGAATCAGTGCTGGCCATCCCTGAAATAAAGCTCGACCAAGCGGCATATACTACCTCTTTCGTCTGTCTCTGTCCTTTCCGCTGTAAAGCGCTCAGGCTCTTCTGAGCTCTAAAGCGCGCGCTTGCTCCTATGGGCATCAGTTGACATGACTGAGATAGACAAGTAAGTGACAGACAACTAGGTAGAAAATAATTCGACAGAGAGCTAAATGTATACAAAACACACTGTTACTCACTTTAATATTCGGTCAGATCATTTTTTCAGGTTTTGTTGTCTTTATTATCAGCAGAAATTGAACTAGGTCTAAAATAAAAATTGAGAACGATATGCTGATACTTAATCGTAATTTATATCAAATACACAAAATTTTCAGACCATTATACAAATGAATTAAAAATATGTTTCTATTAACGGGCATAAGAGCGCGTCAATTTAATATTCGGCCACTTCATTTGTTTACCTGAGCATGGGGTTGCTGCCTCAGTAGGCACAGCGTTTCTGTGCTTGCTGTCCTGGCTGCATCTGCCGTTACAGTATGGGGCGTAAAGGTAGGAATACAACATTTGAACAGAGACAACTCGTAATTTTCCATCATGCAAAGGGGAAATCTGAAAGAGAAATCAATAAAATATTAAATATATCAAGAAGCATAATTGAGGACGTAATAAAGAGATATAAGGAGGAAGATAGATTAGAGTTGATACCTCGAAAAGGACAACCAATAATACTCGCTGACTGGGAAGAAAGAACAATATTTCAGAAAATAAAGAACAACCCAAGTCTAAGTGTTCCAAAATTAACAGGTGAACTCTTTGAAAAGAGCAGAAAAAGTGTCCTCCCAGAAACTGTCCGAAGGGTAATAAGCAGGCTTCGAGACTTCGGACCCAATAGAGCAGTTCAGTGGGAAATCCGCATAACGGCGTGCTGAGTATAGTGGTAAAGCGTACAGTGGGTGGGGGTACTGTAGAATGAATGCCAACAAATACGCAAAGAAAAACGCTCTGGATTTGAAAGTTCTGACGAATAATTTGGTTTTCATACAAACCCATTTTCAAACTGTGTCTGAAACTATTACACGGTTAGAAAAGTCAGATCAAGAGATGCCGGAAGCCCTCAAATTAATTTAGAAAATGACGCAGAGAATTAATGAGACACTAAATTCATCGGTTACTGACCGTGTAAAACAGAAGTGGAAATCAATTTTGTGTAAAAATAACGGATATGGAACATTGTGTAACATAAACAGTATAGAGTCACCCGAGAATAAAGGACTGTCTCTTAGAGACTGCAATGATGTTAGGTTTTTTCGTTTTGCTCCTATCACGTCATGCGACTTAGAGCGCAGCTTTCCACAGTACAAATTTTGGCAGATAACCGAAAAAGATTTACGTTTGAGACACTCAAAATGTATGTTGTAGTACATTACAATGCGGTACTGTAACTGAACTTCCTAAAGACGACCTATAGGATAAATGAAAAAATTTAAATTGCTACATGCTTATTTCCACCATTAACACAGTGTATAATTAAACACAAATGCTTATAAAGGACAGGAGAATAAATGCTTTTCACATTCTTTTGAAATTATCATTGTGTAACGTACATATGTGTGTGTTTCCCCATACTACCGTACTCTACTCTAAATATCAACGCATCTCTACCTACCTGCAGCGAGTCAACAACCTATAATGCATGCACAGTAAACTTATTCTATCGGGTCCAAATTCTCGAAACCTGGTAATAAGAAAAGCTGAGGTCAATGGCAGAGTGGCAAGGAAAAAGCCCTTCATTAGTGAGGTGAACAGAAAAAAGAGACTGCAGTTTGCCAGGGAATACATAAATAAAATTGTTTCTTGGTGGAATGGCGTAATTTTTTCAGACAACAGCAAATCTAATGTTTTCGATTCAATTGGCAAGATAAATGTGTGGCGGAAGCCGAACGAAGAACTTGGAATGAAGAATTTTCAGCCCACTGTGAAATATGGAGGAGGCAGCATCATGATCTGAGGTTGCATCTCTGCAGCAGGAGCTGGAAAGATGACAAAAATCGAGGGGATAATGAAGAAGAAAGACTATCTTCGTATACACAGAAGTACAGACAAATTGGGCATAAGGGAAACATTTAAATTTTACCAGGATAACGACCCTAAACACAAATCCTATCTTGTGAGGAAATGGCTCTTGTATAATTGTCTCAAAGTTATTGACACCCCTCCTCAAAGCCCTGACCTGAACCCCATATAAAATCTCTGGGCTGAGCCGAAATCACGAACACGAAAAACACCTTCAAAATCAAAAGGTGAATTAGAAGAAAAAATAAAGAAGGAATGGACTAAAATACCCACTAAAACATTAAGAAATACATGTCTAATAAGCCACAACGCTTGAGAGAGGTTTTAAGAAGAAGAGGACATGGGCTATTCCATATGAAATCGATCAGTAAAAAACCTCGCATTTTTTTATACTCCAATTTTTTCCCTATTTATACAAGGTGCTGAGGAGAGTGATTTTTCAAAAATATACTATCGAAAGTCAAACGGTTTTCGTATTATTGAGCGACAAATTTAGCGTATTTTATAAAAACAAGCCTCTTTCAGCGCTCAGAACTCTGGAACCATTTACTGCAGGACATTGAACGAGAGCTCATTTTGAAGCCGACATTTGGTAGGTTATGTTAAGAAGTAATCCTTACTTTTATTGCATACATAGAGACAAATAATCTGATTTTACTTACTTTTAGGCTTTTTACCAATTTGTAAAAATGAAAAAAATATATATTGAGAAAAATCCTTGCATTATTTATTAAGAGGGATTCGGCATTGTTTGGTTAATGGTACGGCAATAAGTTTCGAGGGTATTAAATAGATTATTTTCACACGCCTAGACTTGAACGGCGCAGTACCACACGCACTGGCCGAGAGCTGAAGAGAAGCGAGCGTTGGGCGTCATTTTACTCCTGTGTTTATGAAAACCTGTGATAAAGCTAGCACAGCCATGACTGCTAGACGACACATCACGTGTTTGTCTCCTGGCCTTGCTTACCTCGGCTATCTCCCGCCTCACAGTCAGCTGGTTACTTCACGCGCGTACTATTTATTTTCTTTATATTTCATATTTTCAATACTTTCTTATCAACGTGCCATCAGTAAAAAAATATGTGTTTATTTGTACTTTCAATACGGAATCTAACTATATATTTTTAAAATATTTTTTTCCTTGGCAAAGGCGTCTTAATGAGGAAAAATCTAAATTTCTCCATTTCCATAAAAAGTAAGAAAATCTGTTTATATGTCAATATAAACTTTTATTTCTCAGCATCAAAATAAACCATGACTTTGATCATTGGGTGAAAGGGTTTCGGAGCTACAACAGTTTAAAGTTTGCTAATTTTATGAAAATACGATAAATTTAAATATTTATAATTTAAACACTATGAAGTTCTCATGCCTCAAACTTTGCACAAAGCATTGTATCACATTTCCCTACGTACAAAAAAAGTTTTATTGTATTTAGAAATTGTAAGGTCACTTTTGTCTATATTTCGGTCGATTTGAGATGGAATAGCTCATATGTTACAGATCACTAAATGTTATTTGTTTAGTTTCTACAGAGGATGAATTTAGTTAAAAGTTGAAGTGGCTGAATATTAAAGTGACTGTGATAATTGTCAATTTTTGTTATGAATTTATTTTTAGTTGTATCTTGAAAGAGGAATTGTCGACTTTATGTTTTTGTTTATATTTGCCAATAAAATAATCACAATAAACATTGATTTGGTTACAAACCTAAGTGGACGAATATTAAAAGAGAGTAACTGTAGGTAGTTATACACCTACAGTGAGAGACAGCAATGTAAATAAACAGCTAGAAGATTGACAGGCAAATAATCTCACACACAGATAAATTAAGAGAGAAATGGACAGCCATATATGGAGTCAATTAGATGTACTTACAGACATAGAGACAAGTAGACAGGAGAGAGACTGGCATCCACATAGGCAGCTAGAGACGGAAACTGGGAAGCGATAGTAGACGTATGTACAGTTACGCAGGGAATCACAAAGTATTGTAACGAAAAGGGCTCAGGCCTTATTTCTGAAAGAAATAATCTGATAATGGTCTATAAGTGATGAAGCTCTCTACATTTCCTAACAATTGAAGTAGTTATATTCTGTACCAGGATGATAAAAGGCATATATATAGAGTGAACAGTAAGTAATGCCAATAATTCTGGTGGGTGATTCCTTGAGTAAAGAGCAACAAATGCCATTTTGCTATATTTTGAACAATTTTCCAGAGAAACGTGCATTTTAATTTGCAACGCTGCACTCTACAAGCATAGGAGTTTTGTTGCTCTGAAACCTGGATTATTGAAGGTCAACGCCATCATGCATTTAAACTCGTAAAAAAAAATACAGATGATATATCATTTAGTTTTTGTGTTTAAACTGTATTAGATAACGGAAAATGAAGACTTCTTGTTTCGAGTTAATGAAAATCTTGGACAGTTTACCTTGTTACTTTACTGATATTGAAACGTAACCATGAGTGTATTTTCACAGAGTTCTCGATTATTGCAACAGATGGCGGCACGGACCATGAATGTTTTTTCAGCGTGTTTCCGACTACTGCAACAGAGAGCAGGCACGGACCACTTTCACGTCTAAGCAGTGTTTATTGCTTTTTTGTAGGGATTTGGTTTGGAGATTTTAACCTCAAAGCAACTCATATTAAAACACAGAAAATGAACTCAATTTATTTAGTAACATTGAACTCTTATGCCACAATTTACCTATCGAATAATTAGAAACAGAATGTTTGAAAGCAAATAATTAGAAGTCGTTTCAAGCGAATAATTGAAAATAGTTTGCAACCGAACAATTAGAAATATAAAGTTTATAGTGAATTGTAAAAGTAAGTTTACGAACGAATAATTAGGAACAGAAAGTTTGAAAACGAATAAATGGAAATAGTCTAAAGAGAACAATTGAAAATAGTTTGCAATCGAACAATTAGAAATAAAACGTTTATAGTGAATTATAAAAGTAAGTTTACGAATTACGAAAGAATAATTAGAAACAGTATGTTTGAAAGCAAATAGTTGCAAATAGTTGAAAGTGTATAATTGAAAATAGTTTACAAATGAACAATAGAAATATAAAATTTATAGTGAATAATATTTAAAAGGCAGATCTCGATGTTCACCGCTAGGAGCGCTGATTTAGAGTATTGTTGCCTTTACTTATTGAATGCCCTAGTATTACAAATAAAACTCATATTCTATAAAAGTTATATGTGAAGAAATATATTCTGGAGACGAAAAGCAGTCTCTTTGGCAATCGGCTTTAAAAGGCAGTCAATTTTTGACAGCTCCTTTATACACTATGTTTAACAAAGTACGCTACTTTTACTATTTACACTATCATAAAGAATATAGACAAACTCATAAAACATATTTATTCTATTTACAATATAAGTGGGTTGCATCGACTATTGATCAGGTTTTTTACATTCGAGAAATACTGGAGAAAGAATAAGAGTATAAGGTCGCAGTGCATCACTTATTCATAGATTTCAAAACTGCATGTGACTTGTTTATGAGAGAAGTTTTATATCATATTCTTACCGAATTTGGTATTCCCAAGAAACTAGTTCGATTAAGGCTGGTTCACAATAAACCGGGAACGGAAACAACTAGAACGAGAACGGAAAAATGTTAAAATTTATTTTAACAATATTTCCGTTCTCGTTCTCGTTGTAAAATAAATTTATTTTAACAATATTTCCGGTCTCGTTCTCGTTGTAAAATAAATTTATTTTAACAATATTTCCGGTCTCGTTCTCGTTGTAAAATAAATTTATTTTAACAATATTTCCGGTCTCGTTCTCGTTGTAAAATAAATTTATTTTAACAATATTTCCGGCCTGGTTCTCGTTGTAAAATAAATTTATATTAACAATATTTCCGTTCTCGTTCTCGTTGTAAAATAAATTTATTTTAACAATATTTCCGGTCTCGTTCTCGTTGTAAAATAAATTTATTTTAACAATATTTCCGGTCTCGTTCTCGTTGTAAAATAAATTTATTTTAACAATATTTCCGTTCTCGTTCTCGTTATAAAATAAATTTATTTTAACAATATTTCCGTTCTCGTTCTCGTTTCCGTTCCCCGTTTATTGTGGACCAGCCTTTAATTGAAATGTGTCTCAGTGAAACGTACAAATTCTTGGCAGTTAACAAAGTTTTGAATTAATTAAGTGCATTGCTGACTCTGAAAATGTACAATATTTGGATGTTGTGCTGGATGTAATTTGTGATTAAATGATCAGTTAGCGGTATTCAAAACAAGAAGCCACATTATGTCCACTCCTGTCACTAGAACGCTGCAATATCATTGGAGCAGAAGTTACAGGAAGTGTTGATAGACTTCTTTGTACTCGCTGTATTCGAATTTCTTCACCTATCAACAATAATACAGGCATCATAATGCGACTTTCTGCTATTTACTTGCAAACATGACAAATCAGAATATTTCATTCTACTATAGTGACATGTCTTAGAAACTTCGACTGTGTGTAGAGTGCACTGTATTTTAGAACAGCTTAGCTGCAAGAAAATTATTAATTTTGAATTAGTTTCATCAAGGATGCCTATAAAAAATGTTATAGAAGTGTCCTGCTTAAGCAGTGGGTTGGAGGACATTCAACTGATGGTGTCTCAATGTTTTATGTACAGAGTGATTTATATAGAACTGACACATTTCTTTCATTAATTGTTTCAAAACGAATTGTGCTAGCGACAATTTATTATACCTAAAATGTAGAGGAATTTTGGGAGATCATTTACCTCTATAGCAAATGTTGAAAATATCCTCCATCCTGCATAAGGCACAACTCAACACGTCGTTCCATGTTACTGGCCACTCGTTGGAGGACTCTGTTGTCAATAGCTTGAATCTCCTGTGTGATGTTGTGCTTCAGATCGTCCAATGTCTGAGGACGTGTGGCGTAAACCCTGTATTTTAAGTAACCCCATAGAAAGAAGTCCGGCGTTGTCAAATCCGGAGATCTCGGTGGCCACAGGTTCCTGGAAATTATTCGGTCGTCAAAGAAACTTGTAATTGGTTCCATGGATTCATTTGATGTATGGCATGTAGCGCCATCTTGCTGAAAATACCCTTGACTCAGCTCTACATCGTCCAGTTGCTCAACAAACTCCATGAAAATCAGTCGGTACTCTGCAGTGTTCACAGTCTCGTTAAAAAAAACTGGCCCCACTATTCTCTGTGCGGATATTGCGCACCAAACTCCGATTTTAACCGGGTGCATAGGTGCTTCATGGATGACATGTGGATTTTCGATGGCCCAATGGCGTGAGTTCTGTGAGTTCACATAAAGAGTCGTTGATTTAATGTGTACTGCATTTTCACGTTGACACAAAATGTCGAAAACAGCTGCCAACAATAGGAATAAAACATAAACATCTGCGCATCTAGTGACAAGGAATCGAAACTCCAGAGCATTCTGCTTAATTTGGTGCTAAAATTGGGTCAGTGCTGCCAACAATAGGAATAAAACATAAACATCTGCGCATCTAGTGACAAGGAATCGAAACTCCAGAACATTCTGCTTAATTTGGTGCTAAAATTGGGTCATTGAATGAATTTCCAACCGAATAATTAAAGAAAGAAATGTGTCAGTTCTATATAAATCACTCTGTATAACAGAGAAACCATCAATAATACTAAATTGCTAATTTTTTCTTTCAATTTAGAGAGTGCATATTATGTTATTTTTACTACATGTATCGTGGTTTTTAAATGCATACGTGCAGGCATATTTTGCCGTTTTATAGTGTATATGTATTCGTCCCCTAGTGTTAATGCTAGCGAGATGAGTCCAGGATTCAGCGCCGAAAGTTACCCAGCATTTGCTCTTATTGGGTTGAGGGAAAATCCCGAAAAACTTCGACCAAGATTTGAGCCCGGGACCGCTCGTTTCACGGTCAACATATATGTCGAACTTGGAGTCAGGCCACAAAGAGAAAAACACTAGATGAGAAGGATTCGATCCGGTGTTGTGGATTAAACTTCGGCGTAGCTCAGTCGTTAGAGCACTTGGTATGTAGGATCAAGAACTCAGGTTCGATCCCCGGCGCCGAAACGAATTTTTCTCCTATAATAACCATTGTTACCATAACAGATATATTCTGTAGGACCAAAAATTAATCTTTACTATAATCTTTTCGCTGTAAGAAAAATCCTAATGTAAACAATAGCACGTGACTGAAGTGAGGCTTCATTGGCCGCTGTTTGGCGCCATAGATTCTCAGTACGTGTTCCCGCCTACGGTTGTACATTCTGTTTCATACATTTCCCGTTACTCGTCAAGTAGGCATAACCTCAGTACTATGCATTCGTTTGCTTAGGACACATTTACTTTATAATTATTGTAATTAAAAATCACTTAACTTATTATATACATTTAAGATTATTTGTTTTTCTCCGCTTTTGAGAGGGTTTCCACTCTTATGTTTAATAACCACACACACCGAGGATGCAGAAGCCATACTTCAGTACCACGTGCTTACGTGAACAACTACGAGCTCAAGTGATGTCAGCATGTTACAAGAACAGACTACCTCGGTATTACTGTTGATATTCATCCGCGTTCATAGTACATAACAAAATATAAAAGTAATTTTTTTACATATCATTTTACATATTAGTGAAGTTATATGTTTCATCGTATTCATTCATTCATTCATTCATTCATTCATTCATTCATTCATTCATTCATTTTATTCCATAGATCTTACATGAGCAATGAAGCTTTAAGATGTGGAACAAGTCAAAATTTTACAATATTACAATTACAATTTTTACAGTTTTACAATTTAGTAATTTTCTACAATTTTTACAATTTTTTACAATATTTTGGCGATATGTAGTGAGATGACATGAGGTCCGAGGATTCGCCAAAATATTACCCGGCATTTGCCTTTTGGTTGGGGAAAACCAACTAGAATTCAATTTTTTTACTTTCAAATAATACAAGATTATGGTTTCCAAATACGAACTATATTTTCCTGCGTCATATGAGTGTTTCGACTGGGAGCCAATCACGGGTATGACAGCAACGTGTTTGTGTTTACATTAGGATTTTTCTTAGAGCGAAAACAGTATAGATCAGTTGCTTTATTCCAGTTGACGATAGGTTGTTGTCAGGATTTTCTCCACACTCCTTAAAGTAGGTGTTAGATAAGAGGAATGTGTGATCAATTCAGAACAGCTTGAAATCAAGTATATGCTGTGGCGTGCCCCAAGTTGCTGGAATGCTTCTTGCCACTAATTACTAGGCAGTACAGTTTGCCTGGAGACACGTAGCCGCGGCGAGAGGCGGCAAGGGGTTGTCCTGACAACCCTTCACTCCTACAACACCTCTGCTTGAACCCTCAATTAGAATGCGGCGCAGTTAACCACTGGATCAACTACATAGTCAGTTCTAACTAATAGAGGGACCCTTTTTTAGGGGTTAGTCTGTTAGGAGGGTGGGTCCGCTCACGAGGGAGGGTTGAAGGTGGCGGGTTATAGGTGAGAGGAAGTCTCAGACACTAACCTAATTTCCGGGGACGAGCGCCAGACGTGGAAGGGTGGCTCACAGTGAAACGCCTGCGAGGGTCGGAGGGAAGAACCACAGCGTTTGACGTCGGAAATATCCCATAATTCAATTCTATTTGTTAGAACGTGACGCAGACATGGTCTGGGATTTGTGCAGCCCAAAAAAAAGAGGAGGGGGTCGGGATGAAGAAAACGATAACATACCGTAAATCGATCTGATATAAAAAATGGGGGAAAGAAAAATCGAGATGTGGAGTCAACGTCAATCTTTTTATCTAGTGAAGCGTCCTCTACCCTCAAGAATGAAATGTTACAGAGCCGAGTCCTGGCGGATGAGTGTAATGGACAGCGTTAATGACGTTCGAAGGAGGGAGGGAGAAATGTACGTACATGGATTTGTATATCAATGAAATTCGTACTTAAAATTATTGCAGTTCCGTATTATTAGGGACTGTACTTTGTTCCACGAGGCTATAAGATTAAGAATTACTGAAATTTTTAAGTCGATGACAAACGTGCATCTACGGAAAGAAGTACTGGACTAACAGAGCACGCGACTCCTGTTTAGTAAAGTTGGACTGATCAAAACATGGACCATTTTAACAGTTACACTAATACTTACCATTTAAATTATTTTAAAATATGTCTCATTAAAACTTACAGCAGAGTCCGTATAGGCAAGTTTCTATCTAATGTTTTCCAATTCACTGCAGGCTAAAACAAGGAGATGCACTATCGCCTTTATATTTTAACTTTGCTATAGGATAGCCTATACTTACTGAGGCCTACTTACTGGCTTTTAAGGAACCCGGAGGTTCATTGCCGCCCTCACATAAGCCCGCCATTGGTCCCTATCCTGGGCAAGATTAATCCAGTCTCTATCATCATATTCTACCTCCCTCAAATCAATTTCAATATTATCCTCCCACCAACGTCTCGGCCTCCCTAAAGATCTTTTTCCCTCCGGTCACCCAACTAACACTCTATATGCATTTCTGGATTCGCCCATACATGCTACATGCCCTGCCCCTCTCAAACGTCTGGATTTAAAGTTCCTAATTATGTCAGGTAAAGAAAACAATGCGTGCAGTTCTGTGTTCTGAAACTTTCTCCATTCTCCTGTAACTTCATCCCTCTTAGCCCCAAATATTTTCCTAAGCATCTTATTCTCAAACACCCTTAACCTATGTCCAAGTTTCACAACCATAAACAACAACCGGTAATATAACTGTTTTATAAATTCTAACTTCCAGATTTTTTGATAGCAGACTGGATGATAAAAGCTTCTCAACCGAATAATAACAGGCATTTCACATATTTACTCTGTGTTTAATTTCCTCCCGAGTATCATTTATATTTGTTATTGTTGCTCCAAGATATTTGAACTTCTCCACCTCTTCAAAAATTAAATTTACAATTTTTATATTTCCATTTCGTACAATATTCTCGTCACGAGACATAATCATATACTTTGTCCTTTCGGGATTTACTTCCAAACCTATCTCTTTACTTGCTTCCAGTAAAATTCCCGTGTTTTCCCTAATCATTTGTGGATTTTCTCCTAACATATTCACGTCATCCGCATAGACAAGCTGCTGATGTAACCCGTTCAATTCCAAATCCTCTCTGTTATCCTGGACTTTCCTAATGGCATACTCTAGAGCAAAGTTAAAAAGTAAAGGTGACAGTGCATCTCCTTGCTTTAGCCCACAGTGAATCGGAAACGCATCTGACAGAAACTGAGTAATAGTAGTAGTAGTAGTAGTAGTAGTAGTAGTAGTAGTAGTAGTAGTAGCAGTAGCAGTAGTAGTAGCAGTAATAATAATAATAATAATAATAATAATACTAAAAATAATAATCTTTTTAATATACAGATTTATAATACAATTTAGAGGAACATGCAGATGTGGTTGCAAGAGGATTTCAATATAACAATGGCTTCATTCCAAGATACGCCTCTCCTTATTTCATCTCACTGCACTACGACATATTGTGCCGTATGTTTGCTTTGTTTTGTTATTTCTTTAACGACGAAACTTTCCTAGTTCAAATGAGACAAATTGTTTGCCAGATCCTGAAGAGATGTTTGCAAGTAAAATTTATGTGCATATAGGAACGTTGTCCTCTCCTAGAACACAATCTGCTGTAACTTTCTCTCCCAGAAAAAATGGGACACAGAAATGTTCCTTGTAACACAAAATATGTAAAAATATCTGACTGTATTCCACAGCAAGATTCCAAGAACATACAGAGGTACAATATACTTCAATAAAATATTTTATTTATTATCTAATCCTTTTATATCTAATACAGCAATAATAATAATACACATCGAATTTATAAAATAAAACCATCTGCTCTTTAATAAGGGTGACCACAAGGATCTAGAAAACAAATGCATTTATAAAAGTTTAAAATGAAAATACATACAATAACAAAGAAAATTAAAGCGAATAATATTACTTGAAATAGAGATGAAACTGTAAAATTTGAATTGAGTCCTTTAGAATTTTGTCTAAGGATTTTCTAAACTTTGTAAAATGTGAATCCCTTTGACTTTAAAAGGTTATAGGTGTATTTGGAGATGGTACTACGAACTCCATAAAGAAGTACGTGTACGACATACCAAATATGGCCTATATAATTTATATAATTATATAATTTTATTTGGCTGACATAATTTTGAATTTTATTGTGAGCTATTCTGTGTCGCAAGGCAAACCCAAAATATTGAATCAGACTATTAAATTAAATTAATTTTAATATATATATATATATATATATATATATATATATATATATATATATATATATTTATAGGGTGATTCACGAGGATTTACCGTCCCTTACGAACCTTATTTCCGAAGGCATTCTAAGCAAAAAATGTAATACAAACATGTGTTCTAATCTCAATATTTTCAAAGTTACGCAATTTGAAAGTGTTAGTAAAATAGACCTACTATTTTCTTTAATTGCAAAAGTAAAAAAATATTACACATAGAGATTGAACTATTCAGAAGTGTCATTTCTTTAATTTGCTAGTGTTCTGAAGCTAAAAATATGTTGTTAATTGCTTTGTGCAGATTTTCTTTCTCAATTTTTAACTAAACATTATATAATTATTAAACAGTTATCACAAATATTGTTACAAATCACACGATATTAGGAACTTGATACTTTACAGTTTAATTATGCATCCTAATGTATAGTTTTAAAGAATTTACAAGATTGACGTGATTTGTAATAATTGATGTGATAATTGCGTAAGAAATGAAATTTTGTAGATAAAAAATTCTGTACAAAGCAACTACGGAATTCACAACACATTTCTAGGTTCAGAATACAAGGACATAATTTTATTTACTTGAATTTTTACTGTACCCGAGTTTTTGAATGTACTTCACTCCCACCCTTTCTACTAATGAAGTTCCAACTGTCCTCTAGACAGAATCAAGGCCGCATATAGTAAACAGCACTGAGTTAGTGAGTATAGTACATTCCAGAAATTTGTTCGCGTTTTCCAGTGACGAAAGAGCTTTCAATTGAATCATATTTTAGCACAGGTACTGTCCGTTTCCCTACGTCGCATCCCGATTTCCCCACCTGCTTCTGCTCGCCCCTCTGAAATAGCGGGGCTGTCTTAGATCTTTTCTGAAAACATTAATTTCTGTTAGGAATTGGACGTCTAAGTAATATTATACAACTGTTTAAAATAACTTCAATAAAAGGGCCTCGTTAAGTAATTAACTGTCACGTGATTTCGTCCCTTTCTACGACCCTGCGACATAACCACTTGGACGGACAGCAGATAGTATGTCTGAGTATTTTTTTCTTTTCGGATCGGGCAGAAGTGAAGATTGAATTCACAGTACGTAAGGTACTCTTTTATAGAGTAGGAACAGAATTATTTCAACATGAGTTACTAGTACGAAGGACGAAACTGGCAATTAGAATTAGATGCAATAGTCTATAGTGCGATAATATGCACAAAAGAACTCAAGCCTGTATCGAAATGAATGGCCACCATTTTCAAATATGTGTTTAAACATCCATATTATGATTATTTTTCAATTTAACTTCATTCTCTAAATTGTACGCTAATGTGTTGTAGACAGTATAATATACACTGCATAAAGAATACGTCAACATGGACAGCTCAGTTCTTGAGTAAAAACACTCATTGTTAATACTGTGCTGTATTTTGATTAAACAAAAACCTAATGAAAATTATTGAATTCAAAATCGCGATATTTCCTAGTTTACGTAAATGGATGAACTACTTTTCTTCCCTCCTGTACCAAGTAAAGTGATTTGTTTGTGTTTTACGCCAGTATCATCGAACTCCAGCCGTGGAAGGGGGTAGCGAACGGTGTTTCCGGTTCTCTAAAGATATGTATTTATGTATTTATTCACACTGCAATGGGTATATACCCGGTGGCAGTGGTAACTAATTACACTCAATAATGACAATAATAAACTTATTAATTAAAAATACAATAATGATAATACTAATAATTAATACTAATAATAATAATAATAATAATAATAATAATAATAACAACAACAACAGGGAATATACTAAATTAAATGAAACGATCACTTAAAATAACATTTGAAATATTCTAGTTTGTATCTTAAAACTAAGATCGAACTAAAATCCACGAGTATATGTTCATATCTGCACAAATACCTTTCAACATTACACTCATTTCGCTGTCAACTCACTCACTGCACTGGGACTACGACACATTTCACTGATTCTATCCTGATTTCACTAACACTTCAAAAACATTTCACTGTTCAAATACTTTGCACTGCCACTATAACCTATACAGCTTCACTGACAGGAACACGTTTCACTTACACAGCACACTTCACTGACACGACATACTTCTTCACTGATACAACACACTTCACTGACACAACATAATTCTTCACTGATACAACACTTCAATAACAACATATCGTTTACACCCTTTAAGTACTGTGTATAATTACCGTCTATTAGTAAGGTCCTTAAACCTATTTTTAAATACATTTTTGGTTGTTGGTAAAGCCTTTAGTAAGTCTGCAGGTAAAGCATTCCAGTCCCTGATAGTACGATTGAGAAAAGAAAACTTTCCAGTGTCCGTCCTCTGCCTTCTTTCCCTCAATTTATATGAGTGGTCGTTCCTTGATAGCCAGGTTAATATTAAAAATGTTAGTAAAAATAAAATGATGTTCCTGTACTAGCTAATTAAAGAAATGATACTCCTGAATAATTCATTCTTTGTCTGTAATATTATTTTACCCTTCAAACTAAGGAATAATGGTATTTTAAAAACAATTTAAAATTAATGTAACTCTGAAAATATTGAGATTAGGACAAATGTTTATATGACTTTTTTTTCAAAATCTCTTCGGAAATAAGCTCCGTAAGTGACGGTAAATACCCGTGAATAACCATATATTTTGTGTCTGTGTCTGTCTCTATGTGTCGGTGTCGGTGTCTGTGCATGAACCATGTTTATTTAATTTAGGCTTTTATTTTTTTTATTGAGCAATTTTTGCCTTCTATCCGTGTTTGAAACGGATAGTCTTACACTTTCATTTTTATTTAACGGCATTTCCCTCATATGGTAAGAGCGCATCCATTTTTTTCGGAATATGTATGATAAGAACTTTCTTGTGTTAAATATTATTAACGTACCTTGTTAACATGTTCGACCTATTTTCGGTCATCTTCGGAACTGGTCGTTGTTGGTCTTGGCGCCTCTGGTTTCCTATGCGGGTGCGTTCGTAGTGCAGAATCAAAGAGTGTATGTGTTTTGAAATTGAGTTATGTGTTGAGAATATCATTGAGGTGTGTTTTTGTGTGTCTGTATATTTCATATTATTCTAGTGTGTTGAGTTTCTGGCCTTTTGGTTGGATGTGCAGTATTTCCCTGTCTGTGTTGATGTCTCTGTAGGTGTGGTTGGCATTTGTGATGTGTTCTGCATATGTGGAGGTGTTTTGTAATTTTGTTATGGCTGTGATGTGTTCTTTGTAACGTGTTTGAAATGATTTGCCTGTCTGTCCAATGTAATAGTAATATACGTTACAAGAGCGGTATGTTGACGTTTTCATGGTCGAGGAAAAGATTGAAAAAGCGAAACGTAGTTGAGCTTTTTCAATTTCCGAGAACATGAAAACAAATATACCGCTCGTGTATCGTACATTATTTTGTGCGAAGGTCGTTTATTACATACCTGAAAGGCGAATTTCTAATTAATAGCAATGAAATCTCCATGTTGGTTTCTGTTTAATGACGGCAACTTCGGAAAACCAAAATATCTTTCTTCAACATTGTTGCTATAAAATGTTTTCTGTGTTTACTATACTCCAGCAGGCCGTGATATACGTCTGTCTTTTTTTTCCCCCAGTCTATAAATGCGAACTTAAAACAAACGGTAAGGTTATGTAATGATTTATTTTTATTCTAATATTTTAACAATATTATTTATATAACATATTGCAGTAATAACATCGGCATCTGGAATCTTGTTGATTTTTTCACGGCTTCCTTAATGTTACTTGTATCAGGAATGCAATAAGTTTCGCGGAGTAGTAGACTTTACTTAATTTTTGCAAATATTTAAAAACAATAATTAACATTGCAATTTAGGTGAAATTGCAGTGGTAAGTTTCCAATTTATAATTATTACTATGTTAAACGTCTCTAAGAATAATATGTTAAAAGCCTAAAGCAGTAAAATGAATGTCGCGCTTAAGCGGTAAGAAGCGGGAAATTGTTATGTGTGTTACGTTGGGAATACTGAATGTGGTATTTCACACTTACCGCGAATTGGTTCTGTGCGGAAAACAAGCAAATACGCACGATCTCGCACAAACGTTGTTGCTGGTTTGTATACGCCTGTGTGGTTGTATTTGTTTGTTTGTGTTTTTTGTGTGTTGAGATGTTTTTGTAGAATGTTATTTGTTCTGTATGCGATGTTGTAGTTTAATTTCTTGAATGAGGTTGCAATTTTATGTGTGTTTTTGTTTTCGTATGTTAGTGTGATGTATTTTTTGTGTTCTTGTGTTTGTCTTGTATTCTTTTGTTTTTTGTGGTTTTGTTTTTTCTTACGTATGATGTTGTCTATTACGTTGGGGTTGTATCCGTGTTCTTGTGCTATGTATTTGATTGTGTTTAGCTCTTCGTTGTAATCCTGTTGGTTTATTGGTATGTTGAGTAGTCTGTGCAGCATTATTCGGAATGCAGCTTGTTTGAATTTTTTTTTTTTTTTTTTTTTGTTCAGTATATTACATCACTTTCTCCTATTACAAAGTCCGACAGCAATACTACTGCAGAAACGCTGTTATTTTATGACTACAGGATATCACTGATTCCTGTTACATATAAAATGTGAAAAATTTCTATTTGTACGTCCAATAAAGACAGTGCCGTCAAAATTAAAAGAACACTTGAAAGAAATAATTCATTATATCTCAGGTTTATAAGATTTAAATTTTGTTTGGATATAAAAGTGGGGGAGAAATATGGAGACATTACGCCACTGTAATAGACAATAGCTTTAAGATGAAAAGTAACACTACGCCACTGACTATTATCAATTATTCCCTACATAATGGATTCTCGTAATGTCTGGCGTAGGGGCTGAGCTCAACAAAACGGATATCGCTGGCTTATATAGAACCGCAGGACGAAGCAATTACAAGAAATCGTTCGATTAAACCTTGGTTCGTGTCACCAACAGACCCACAGTTATCCCAGTGAGAAGTAAACGGGCTGCCTCAAGACAGAATACCACACGCTATTGTCAATACTTGGGGAACACATTTCATGTTAAAATAAATTATTCCTGTCCGGTACAAGAATGGAGTAAGGACTTCATTGCAGCTTACAACAAACCGGACCTTCCACTTACTAAATGTAGTGTACACACGACAACCAGGGTCGGGATTGTGTTTACTGAGCTGGAAGATGGTGCGCCCAGGCGGTGGTGTGTATTGAACGATTTCCTTCAGGCATTGAGACCACACGGAATTCACTTTCATTTGATTTTGCTCAGTTCCTGCCTCTGTCCAGGACACTCACTAGGAGTCCATAAGGCTCGGCCTACTGCGTAAACCGCATTTTTGAGGACAGAATTTAAGATAATTTTTTCTTCTTGTGGTTACCATTTCTTATTTTTTTTTTATTTTATTGGGTTATTTTACGACGCTCTATCAACATCTAGGTTATTTAGCGTCAGAATGAAATGAAGGTGATAATGCCGGTGAAATTAGTCCGGGGTCCAGCACCGAAAGTTACCCAGCATTTGATTGTATTGGGTTGAGGGAAAACCCCGGAAAAAACCTCAACCAGGTAACTTTCCCCGACCGGGATTCGAACCCGGGCCACCTGGTTTCGAATTCATAAATAAACAGCAAACATTGTCTTACACTGATAACTACAACTAGAAAAAATGCTATTTCACCAGAAGCAATGTTTCTAGTAGCTTTAAGATATTACGCTCCAGACAGTTTTCTTATTAACGTTGGTGACCAAAGTGGTATTCATGTGTATACCACAAGCAAAATAGTTAGAAAAGTTGCTACAGCTATAGGACATTTTCACAGCGTTATATCAACATGCCAACAACACCTGAAGAATGGGAAAATGGGAACTTCTGCCAAAATATTATTTGTGTCATGCATTCAGTTATTCACTAATTGAATTGTTCTGAGTTTAAATTTGTTACCTCTGTCAATTCAATGGTAACTTGTTAGGAATATTTTACTGAGTTATTTTACGACAATTTATCAACTGCTGTGTTTATCTAGCGTCTGAATGATATGAAGGTGATAATGCCGGTGAAATTAGTTTAGCGTCCAGCGCCGAAAGTTACCCTGCATTTGCTCTTAATGGGTTGAGGGAAAACCCCGGAAAATCTCAACCAGGTAACTAACTTGTCCCAACCAAGATTTGAACCCTGGCCAGCTCGTTTCACGATCAGACACGCTAACCGTTACTCCACAGCGGTGGACCTTAGGGATATTTTACACGAGTGTCTTAATAATATCTTTCTCGAGATACTAGTTGCGATTTTCTTCAAATCTGCAAAATATGATTGAAAATAGCACGATATTTAGATTTACAAGTCTGTAAAAATATATCGGCAATGCTGTCTGTACCTAACATCAATATTTCGTAGGGGATTAAGACATAAATTGAAACTGTTTGTTGCGAAGATTAAATTAACATTCATCACTAGGTATTGGAGCCTTTGTTGTCAAAGCGGCGGTGTGCCAGTAGTGATTTAGTGCTCGAAAACCAGTTTATATTGTGACAATCCGCGTTATGAATGTTTTCCATCCCCGTGTCATGCTGATGGCGTCGACCTCGTTTGCTGACATTTTCGTCCTTTGTTCCCGACACGATTTTCTTTTCGTTAAGTTTCTGCCAGAACAAAATAACACATAGTTTTAGTATTTATTTATTTAACCTGGTAGAGATAAGGCCGTCAGGCCTTCTCTGCCCCTCTACCAGGGGATTACAACTATAACATGAACAATAAAATTACAATTAATATTAAATTTACAATTACAATTACAATAAAAATTAAAGTACGACAAGATTACCTGATTAATGAAAGCTAGATATTTTATCATAGAAGTTAAGAACAAAGAATATTTTTGTATTTACTGAATCACAAATTAAACCTAGAATAACAAAATTCTATAGTGATGAAATTGCCGGATATTGAAATATTTTGTGATAGATTAAGATAACTATTTACAAGAAACCATGTCTGAACGAGTCTTAATCACTGACCAAGTGCCTAGTAAGTTTGCGTTTGAATTGAGTTTTATTCCGACAGTCCCTGATGCTAGCAGGTAACGAATTCCAGAGTCTTGGCAGGGCTATTGTGAAAGAGGATGAGTATGAGGAGGTGCGATGGGATAGTATTGTTAGTATTGTTTCATGGCGAGAGCGTGTGTTCAGATTGTGGTGGGAAGAAAGGTAAGTGAAGCGAGACGACAGGTACTAAGGAATGGAAGAGTTCAAGATTTGGAAGAGAAGGAGAAGTGAATGTAAATTTCTTTTCTTATCTATTTTAAGCCAACCTATTGCTTCCAGGGATGGAGTAATATGAACATATTTACGAATATTGCTTACAAAACGTACACACAAATTATGAGTACGTAGAAGTTTCGTTTTGTTGTCGCTGGAAAGGTCAGTCAGTAAAATGTCAGCAGGTTCACTTCCTCCAACAAAGAAATAGTCGTATTTGGAACTAATAGGCCTATGGCAGCGTTTCTCAAACTATGGTCCGTGGACCCCCTGTGGTCCTCGAGGTCTGCCCTTGTGGTCCTTCAAAAAAGACAGAAGAAATAATGAAATTCAAACGAATTCCCTATCACACTATAGCTGAAAATCTCAGAGTTTGGAAGTGACACATGGCAATCTCCTTTCACTTTTTCTCCCAGTACTGACATCGTATAATAGTACATTATGCAACGAGCCTATAATGATAGTAATTAAGAATCGAGTATGGATATTTATGAAACGAGCGCAAGCGAGTTTCATAATTTTCATACGAGCTTCTTAATTACCATTATAGGCGAGTTTCATACGACTTCTTATGCTCGACCATATTTCTAACTTGAAATTACCGGTATTCAGAATATACATTTTATTTGTATCTGACAAGATCGGAAGTGACCTTGTTCTAGGTCGTGAATTGTGAGATGTGCGCAGACGCGAAAGTATTGATTTTTTTCCGAGGAACAATAATGTCATTGACCTTGACGTAGTCCCGTTAAACTTGATAATATTAAAATATTATAACCTTGATTATTGAATTCGACATTGAAAAACGTGATGACAAATTGAATTAATTTGAATATTATTTACAATTAACGCTAATTATTGTAGTAACAGAACATAATCTTCTGCGACAGTGTTGAATTTCCAGCCTCCGTGACTTTTCGCTCATTCACTTTCGATTGCATATCCGAGAATAATCGATACTTGCGGTTTTATAACGGTACAAAACTGACTTGTCATTGGCTGAACACATGTAAGCTGAGTTACCATTGGCTGAAGACCTGTACTTTAATGAGTAGGTGTACTTTAATAACATGCATTAAAGGACTGCTACCAGGTGTATAACTAGTACATTTCGGCATGGTCGAGCATAAAATTTATTATCCTACTCGTCTACCGAATTTCCACTCTACTCTAAGCAACAAAAGAGGGATTTAAATCACTATGAACGTGGTGTTTCCCTCTATCTTTTCCCCGCACATCCCGCGCCTGTAACCCAGCCAGGGACCACCCGAATTCATAACAGAGGACCAAAGTATCGAATCTTTTTTTGTATTTATGACTTTCTCAATAGTTTTGCCGACACCCAGTCTGCACATTGAAATGGTTACGTACTGTACATCGTACACCAATAATTAAACGTGCCAAATTGCATATTTACTTGTTGAAAATCGGGCATGTTTCTACATTAATTCTTCTTATTTCTGTTTTTCCAGATGACGATATAAGAAATCTTAGACTCCGCCTATTTTTAAAATCCGGGCGAATCAGATCCAAAAATTCAAATTACAATATTTTTCTAATTATATTTTTTGTAGCCAATCACAAGTAACTGATAACAAATTCTGTGCATTGTTGATTCATCGCTTGCCTGTTAGCAGTTATTTGAAATCCTTCTTATGTGGTACATGCTAGCAGTTGTTCATGTCTCTGTTAAATAGTGCCCATTATACATAATGGAAAACTGGCTTCGATCTTGATCTTTGAAAGGAAAGGAACGTGATTATACGATTCATTTAGGCAGTGCTAATAGTTCAGAAGCTGTGTCTGAAGATATTAATATCAGTGATTCTAGTGCCATTAAAGAAATATCTAGCCCTGTTCAAAGAAAAAATACTTTCGTAAATATTACAAGAGTTATTTGGAACTTGGATTTACTTGGTGTGGCAATGAGAGTGAACCAAAATCTCGGTGCGTTGTTTGTTACGAAGTGCTTTCAAACGAGTGTATGAAACCCGCGAAATTGAAACGGCACTTACATACGAAACACGTAAGTGTAAAAAGTTACCCTTTAGAATTATTAATGTGAGTACCAACATTTATTTATTTTGTTAATTAATAAGCTAAAGATTATCCAAACTCTAACAGCCTTGAATTATTAAAAAAACGAAAATAAATTTTCTTCTATTAACATTAACTTAATTAGTTAATACTAATATAAAATTAATTGAAGTAAATTAATTTTAATTAATTAACTATTTTAAAATATAAGTACTGCTATTAAAATATGCTACAAAAATGATAAATTTGCTTTCAAAAGGAACAAGAGTAAGGTGGTCCGCGGAACTGTTCTGACTTAAAAAGGTGGTCCCCACTTCAAAAAAGTTTGAGAAATGCTGCCCCTATGGTATTAGAATATTTTGCTGTACTTTATCTAAGAAACAATCTACAGTATTAAAATCTGCAGAGACATAGTACATCTACTTTGTATAAAGAATGGAAAGTAACCACTGCACCAAAATAAAATTGGTCACGAGGAGAAGTTGGAAAATCTAAATAATTTTTTCTTTCTAAAATTCACCGTTTAGATGAATTCCTTGTTTTTCTATGAAGCATTTAGCAACATCACGCCTACTACAATCATTCTAGCAATAGCGGCCTCACTCTTACAGTATATTATCTTTTCCTCCACCTCTTCTGTACTCAGTCGTAGACATGCGACAGTGAGCTACGTTCCAAGATTTTATTTTAACGATTTTCGCAATTATTCAATTTAAATTCATAGCTAAACGGTTTAATTTGTAAAAACAAACACACCAGACAATACTATTCAGATTATGTTTACCTATCTGCTTGTGTAGAAATCAGGCATTTCTCTCGGGCCGTTACAGCAATAGGGCGCTGCAAACATTGGGAAAACAAAACATTTTTTTCTGCTTAATGATGCTTCATCGAAGGAAAAATGTAATAAATGCTTTGTTATATTTAACATATAGAATTACTGTACCTCTTAAATTTTAGTGCATAAGTCCTCTTTCACCCTGTATATAGGTCTATTACACACGGTGTTAAAAAAGTAACCAATATTTTAGGAGGTGATAGCATGCATAAAAAAAAATGTCTAATAAACATGGGTCCTACAACACATAAGCCTACTTTCTGAGATCTGATCACTTGTTCCTAGGAGGTGCTCAATGTGACGTCCATTCACGGCAATGCATTTTTCATCCCTACAATACAGCAGGCTACCAGATAATCATACCGTAGTTGACACCCCTGGCATGGAATACTGATACGTCGCAAGGAATACTGAAAAGTAAAGTTTGGTTGCGGATATGAGCGGGGTTCAGCAGATATGGTGTTGTGAATTTTCTTAATCAGCATGTGTGGGCAGATGAAAATTCCCATGCACTTGAAGAAACAAGACAACAGCACCGATTTTCAATCAACGTATGGGCAGGCGTTCTTGGCGATAGATTAAGGGCCTTGGCGATAGATTAAGGGCCATACGTGCTACCACAGGGATTAACTGGGGATCGTTATCAGGACTTTCTTATTAACGTACTGCCTACCTTGCTGGAGTATGTGCCATGCCAGGAAAGACTACAGATGTGGTTCACGCGTGATGACACACTAACACGTTTTTTCCGCAATGAGCGTGAACACCTGACGCTGACATTTCAGGACCGCTGGATTGATTCGGGAGTCCCCACACCTTGGCCTGCACGTTCCTCAAATCTAAATCCCCTAGACTTTTGGTTATCAAGAACAACCAGGTCAATTTCAAAGAGTGTGTGATTTCTTACGCCGAAGGGCAGAGGAATGCATTGCCATGAATGGACGTCACATTGAGTACCTCCTATGAACAAGTGTTCAGATCTCAGAAAATATGTGCGGTAGGACTCATGTTTATTAGACATTTTTTTCTTGTTTTTATGCATACTAGCACCTCCTAAAATATTGGATACTTTTTAACACCCTGTATATTAATTACAAACTGCCTACCAATGAAGGTAGACTCTTACATCTTAATATATTGACATGTATGATTTACAAATATAAATACACAGTAGAATAATAAGCTAAAAAGAAATTGATATGTATACTAAAATCTGATTAAAATAAATGGGTTATTCCATCTCAAATCGACCGAAATATAGAGAAAACTGACCTTGCAATTTTTAAATACAATGAAACTTTTTCTGTCCGTTGACAACTGTGATACAATGCTTTGTGCAAAGTTTGCGGCAACAGAACTTCATAGTGTTAAAATTAAAAATATTAACATTTATCGTATTTTCATAAAATTAGCAATTTTAAAATGTTGTGGCTCCGAAACCCTTTCACCCAAAGATAAAAATCAGGATTTATTTTGATGCTGAGAAATTAAAGTTTATATTGACATATAAACAGTTTTTCTTACATTTTATGGAAATGGAGAAATTTAGATTTTTCTTCATTAAGACGCCTTTGCCCACGAAAAAAAATATTTTTAAAATATATGGTTAGATTCCGCATTGAAAGTACAAATAAACACATATTTTTTACTGGTGCAACGTTAATAAGAAAGTATTGAAAATATCAAATAAAGAAAATAAATAGTACGCGCGTGAGCTAACCACCTGACTGTGAGGCGGGAGCTAGCCTAGACAAGCAAGGCCAGGAGACAAACACGTGATGTTTCGTCTAGTAGCGCATAGCTGGGCTGGACTAGCTTTATCGCAAGTTTTCATAAACACAGGAATAAAATGACGCCCAACGCTCGCTTATCTTCAGCTCTCGGCCAGTGCGTGCGGCACTGCACCGTTCTAGTCTAGGCGTGTGAAAATAATTTATTTAATACCCTCGAAACTTATTGCCGAGCCACTAAGCAAACAATGCCGAATCCCTCTTAATAATGCAAGGTTTTTTCTCAATATTTTTTACATTTTTACAAATTGGCAAAAAGCCTAAAAGTAAGGAAAATCAGATTATCTGTCTCTCTGTGTATAAAAAAAAATAAGGATTACTTCTTAACATAACCTACCAAATGTCAGCTTCAAAATGAGCTCCCGTTCAATGTTCTGCAGTAAATGGTTACAGAGTTCTGAGCGCTGAAAGAGGCTTGTTTTTATAAAATACGCTAAATTTGTCGCCCAATAGTACGAAAACCGTTTGACTTTCGATAGCATATTTTTGAAAATGCACTGTCCTCAGCATCTTGTAATTAGAGTATTAAAAAATGCGAGGTTTTTTACTGATCGATTTCATATGGAATAGCCCATTGTCTTATTTTTTTTATACGTTGTATGTCTCATTTATTTTTACCTGCTGTTTACATTTTATTATGCTTTTTTCTTTCTTTCTATATGTTATATATTATTTCTGATTTCTCCTTACTTGTTGTTTACATTTTATTATTATTATCTTATTCAGTTTTGTGTGTAATTGTAGTGTACTTTGTAAATTTGTGGTGTTTTTTGTAATTATATTTTTTACTCCTGGTTGACTGTTAGAGAAGGCCGTATGGCCTTAACTCTGCCAGGTTAAATAAATCATCATCATTATTATTATTATTATTATTATTATTATTATTATTATTATTATATGTTAAAACTGTAAAATATTATTTAATATTTGACATGATTTTTTTTTTTTAACTTTTGTGACAATGTGATCTATTCAAGATTTAGGTAAACCAAATTATTTTCTAAACATATTAAAGAATTTTGAAAAAACACCACGGGCCCCGATAAAAATACCAATCACGTCTATGTGAAATTTCGACTGAAAATCCATTACTAACATTTTTGTTTTAGTGTACTATCGCTTTCTTTGAAGCCCGCATTCTATGTTATTAAATAAATTGTGAAATTGGCCACATATTCACTTTAAACAACATTGATTTCCTGTGCGGATTCTCAGTTTGAGAAATTACTCAAGGGATCAGAAAACAGTGCTGAAATATCTGGGAGGAATTGGCCGAAGCTTTACACATTCATGAGACAGTAACAAACGGCCCATTATTGCCGAGCCGCGAGGTCATGCGTAACCTAGGCAACGCAATAAAACAAAAGTAAACCAACAAGCGCTGCTAATGCATTTCGATACATAATTAAATACCAGTGAATTAAGAGCTACTGTAAGGAACTGATAAAGCAAGTTATGTACAGTTCACGGAGGAAATCAGGAAACTTAATCTTCTATAGCTACTGCTTTGCTTACAAGACCCGAAATGCAGAGATGTCTAGAGATCTGTTCTCAATAGATGCTACCTAATAATTTTAGAATAAATCTTGTGAAGTTTAATTTAGATGTAAGGACAGGTAATTTTTATTAAAAAAATATGATTAAACATCGACAAAAATATACGTACATATAGGTGCATCACATTATGTTTTTAAAATACATGACAGTTGTTACTATACCAACTACCCACAGAAAATAGCTATAATTATATTCTTCATAAGTATTCAATAATAAACCGCAGTTGCTCGGTAACAATATTTGTGTGACTATACGGATGATGAAAGTATTAGCATCGTGCATTACAGGCACTATGTTCGATTCAAGTTAGTCGAGTATGACGAAGCTCGGCATTAATAGATGTTCGCTCTACAGAAGAAGGCCTGTCGCTCCTGTTCCACCTTGTTATAAAAATATTCGCTGTCCTCCACTCTCACCATTCCATGTTTTAGCAAAATCTCGCAATTAGTTTTTCATAAAAGATAAAACGAAGTTTGTAATGTCTTAGTTGCCTCTCTCACGTTCGAACATTACAGGGCACTATTTTTAAACTGCTTAGGGATTTGAGCACACATTTTGAGACTAGATTTCCATATAGAATAAGACGAAGTTTGTAACATCTTGGTTTCCTATCTCATGTTTGAAGATTACATAATACTAGTTATTCCGATCGATAAAAAAAGTAATCAGCTAGATTATTCAAATTATAGGCCAATTAGTATAATACCTACACTTTCAAAAGTATTTGAAACCTTATTACACAATCAAATTACAGATTACTTTGAATACAATCGTCTATTTATTAATCAGTATGGTTTTAGATCCTCCCACAATGCAATTGAAGCCATAGTTAAATTTGTGGAGAAGTGTTTTAGTGTTTTAGAAAACTCCAGGTTAATGTCAGGCCGTTTTTACGATTTTACCAAAGCTTTTGATACCATTTCTCACGATATACTCATAGAAAAACTGAAATTTTATGGTTTTAATAATTCTAGTACTATGTTTTTAAATTCTTATTTAACAGACAGACACCAATCTGTTTACTGTAATGGTGCAATGTCTCAATTTAAACCTGTCAAATTTGGTGTCCCACAGGGTTCCGTTCTTGGTCATGTGCTGTTCATTATATAGCCTATATTAACTACCTCCCAGCCAGCATTGAGGATGACTGCCTCGACACTTTCATGTTTGCTGATGATTTGGCACTTGAAATTTCTCAGGATAATGATGTTTCGATGAAAAGACAGCTTGACAACACATCGCTCAGGATAAAAGACTGGTGTGATGCTAATAAACTTAGCATCAACTCTAATAAGACTGTAGATATTCAATTTTCTTTCAACATAAATATTACTGACTTGTCTTCCTCAGTTAAATTCCTAGGCATTCACCTCGAAGCCGGTCTGGGCTGGAGTACGCACATAGAATATCTTGTTAATAAAATTAATAAAGGAATTTTCATATTACGAATCCTCAGACAAACATTATGTTACAATTCTTTACTTACAGTCTATTATGCCCATATTCACAGTCACTTAAGTTACGGGACACTTTTGAGGGGCAACCATACTTCGGTTTCTAAGTTGTTTATTCTTCAAAAGAGAGCAGTGAGAATTATTTGTGGTGTCTCTTCTAGAACTCATTGTAAACCACTTTTTGTACAACTAGGAATACTTACGTTGCCGTCAATGTTTGTTCTCGATTGCCTTCTGTATGTTAAGCGTAATGTGCATAATCTTCCTACTTGTTCATCCATTCATAATTATTCTACCCGTTCCAGACTTGACATATATTTCACCAAGTACAAATATAGTACTACAAGCAATAGTTTTATTTCCATATCTTATAAACTTTATAATTCTTTACCATTGCATATAAGAAACACGTCATATTTTACTTTCAGAAGGATGGTGAGAAGGACCTTGATGGCAAATCCAATCTACAGTGTCAATGATTTTAGCAACATTACTTTTCAGAAACTATTTGTTTTAATCTTATGTAATTGACAAATCTGTACATTTTAACCTGATTTTATACTGTTTTCTTTTAAAACTTTTAACCTGTTTTTGTGAATGTCTGGTGATTGTATATTTATTTTTTTATTCTTACATTTTATTCATATTGTAGTAGCCATGTATTATATGTATCTACTCTGATGTTGTCTATGGCTGTAAATCGCTGGATGACATTAAATCTATCTATCTATCTATCTATCTATCTATCTATCTATCTATCTATCTATCTATCTATCTATCTATCTATCTATCTATCTATCTATCTATCTATCTATCTATCTATCTATCTATCTATCTATCTATCTATCTATCTATCTATCTATCTATCTATCTATCTATCTATCTATCTATCTATCTATCTATCTATCTATCTATCTATCTATCTATCTATCTATCTATCTATCTATCTATCTATCTATCTATCTATCTATCTATCTATCTATCTATCTATCTATCTATCTATCTATCTATCTATCTATCTATCTATCTATCTATCTATCTATCTATCTATCTATCTATCTATCTATCTATCTATCTATCTATCTATCTATCTATCTATCTATCTATCTATCTATCTATCTATCTATCTATCTATCTATCTATCTATCTATCTATCTATCTATCTATCTATCTATCTATCTATCTATCTATCTATCTATCTATCTATCTATCTATCTATCTATCTATCTATCTATCTATCTATCTATCTATCTATCTATCTATCTATCTATCTATCTATCTATCTATCTATCTATCTATCTATCTATCTATCTATCTATCTATCTATCTATCTATCTATCTATCTATCTATCTATCTATCTATCTATCTATCTATCTATCTATCTATCTATCTATCTATCTATCTATCTATCTATCTATCTATCTATCTATCTATCTATCTATCTATCTATCTATCTATCTATCTATCTATCTATCTAGAACATATACGTTTTTTCATTTATTTTTACATTTATTTTTGTGAATGTTTAGTCATGTTAATAACAAGAAAAATTACTTATACTAATTACTGTGCTTAACTTCGCAAGATATATGCCTGATATCTTTATGCAGCCAAAGCATAAAGGCGCAGGGAGAAGATACATACTAGAGATGAACAAAACTAACTGCCGCTCTCGCTCGCTGTGTTCGTTGCATTTCTCTTTCGACTCTCGTCTCGTCATTCTCGTGCGCTTCGAGTCTCGCTCATCATTCTCGAAATAGCATTTGGTCGGCGTGGAAAGATTTCGTAACTTTGAATAGAATACATCATTAAAATAAATAACATTATAAATATTTAAACGAGATAAAAAGACAAAACAGAACAGTATCTTAGTTATCAAAATTTTTGGTTCTATATTATGATATTACCAATGATTACATAAGTAGAAAAAAAAAACAATTCTCAAATAAATTTGCATCTCTAAGAAACATAAAACGTAACATATAATACGAAATATTTATTTTCAGTCAATGACTTTACTTTCTATATGTGCAAGGTACAAGTCCTTATATTAGGGTAAGCAAGGGCGAATAGGGTCAAAATTCATATTTACTCTAATAACTCACATAACTTAACATCAAACCTAAAGTGTGATACTTCGTCAGAAAGTTTGAAGTTTTAGCTACACGTTTAAATGTCTATATTAGAATTAACTCTGCAACAATTTAACATATTTAGAAATTAAACAAAGTACTGCATGACCCTTTTCACCCTAAGCAGCCAGGGTGAATAGGGTCATCAAGAAGGGCGATTGGAAACATTCTTACTTTTCATTTTTATTCCTAAACTTGTACAATAAAATGCTTATGAAGATTAAGATCCAGACAAATCATACAGAGTGAGTCATAAGTATGTTTGGAAAACGCGTGAGCGTGCTCCTGCATCAAAATTAAGAACAATTCCTTACATGAAAATTTGACGGAAAATGCTTATTTATTGGAGAAATGGTCATACTTTCTTTTTGTTCTTTTTTCGTTGTGTCACAAGTACATATTGAGAAACTTGTCATTTAACGTTTACAAAAGACGCTCAGTGTGTCCCCCTCCATTGTTTCACATGCCTGAGCACGACGTACACACGACTGGCGAGTTCGCTCAAACACCATGTTGTCATCACTGATCAATTGGCATTCATTTTCAACACGTTGCAATAGCTCCTCTGCTTCATTCACTGGTGTTGAATAGACGACAGCCTTCAAGTGAACCCAAAAGTAAAAATCTAATGGGGTGAAGTAGGGTGATCTGGGTGGCCAAGGCACTGGACCACCGCGTCCTATCAAAACAAAAACAATGTACTACTGTCTAGTTACTGTGTTGTTTGTAAACAAACAATGGTGCAAAATCAAGACAAAAACAACTCAATAATATGATCAGATGCTTATGAAAACGAAAATCACTATTTCCGTCAAATTTTCTTATCAGGAATTGTTCTTATTTTTTTATCCAGGAGCACTCTCACAAGTTTTCCAAACATACTCACCTAGTATATTAAATACTAATTTTATTCTTCATCACAAGCAAGAAATGTCCGGTTTTAATTATTCAATGAACAACTTCCACAAATAAATCTCTTCTTACTCTCACCTCCAACACAATTTTCATTGTATCACTCATTCCCCTTTCCCATGCATTGTACAGTTTCCGAGCTTTAAATAAACAGGATCACTCTATTTAACATTGCAAAAACCACATGCAGTCTCATATTCATCTGATGATTCATGTCCTGACGATGATGATGATGATGATAATGGTTATGGGCACCTTTTCGAACATCAGTTCAAACTCAGAAGCTGAAAATTTAGGCCTAAGTATTCTCTTCGCAAATTGCTTTTATTGGTCAACTGACAACACGGTTTATCCTCCCCTATTCTTTACCTGTTAGTTGACCTCATTTTCAAGACGTCTTTGTAGGCAGTAATGAGGTACATTGAAGAGCGCTAGCTTCGTACATCACGATAAGCTTTTAATGCCCTCTACATATACTCCTCCAATCATGAAGACTGCGTCTTCCTTCTGTATTTCCACATTTAGGACAAATATAAACCCTATTTCAATGAAATCAGTTAAAAATATTCTGACCCTTTTCACCCTCATAATAGTGACCCGAATCACCCAAAGAGCAGTAATATTTTGCATCGTAAGGTTTGCCATACTGATTGGTCTTAGAAGCTCAACATTTGGGTAACCTGTCCTTTAACAGTCCACTTTCAACTTAATTACTAAATCATATAAGTATCACAATAATAACTGGTAAAACGCAGATTAAATGAATACTACAATTCAAGAAATTAAATAAAATATTGCTACTTATCGTTACAATAACAATTTTCTACTTCAAACACCGCACCGAAAACAATGCAGTTATATTGTTTTCCCGCCTTTCTGCATTGAAGAAGTTCCCAACTTCAACGCTAGCTAGCGCACAATCCAGTATTCTTTGTTCCTTGGCTTACAGAGCGGTGTTTTCAAAACTGACCCGATTCATCTGGTGACCCGTTTCACCCTTGTTTACCCTACATAACTTAATACTGTATTAACGTTTTCGGCGGTCATGCCGACATCATCGATACTACTTCTTATGCTGCAATATCATCTCTAAATAAGTACATGTGCCTCTACTATCAAAAATACAATATACATTAGTGAGCATAAAATATAATAAAAACAACATAATTTAGGACATCAATATTTCTCTCTTCTTGTGTAAATATACCCTTACTATCAATTGATTAAAAACACACGTGTGAATTACAATGCATGTACCTATATAAAATTGCAGGTCTTCACTAATAAAATAATAAAACTGACATCATCAAAAGACAATCTAACATAGAAACATATCATCTGTTATAATGACATCCACAACAACTTTAAGAAATTAAGGTAACAAGGCATAATCTTAATTTATACATTATGACGTAAATACTTTTGGACGGTGAAAAGGCGTGTAGTAATGAGAAAACAAGAACATTGGGCTCAAACAAATCAGATAGTGTAGATCAAAGATTGTAAGCATCTCTTCACATAATATATCATAAAGATTTCAGTTTTCTGAAAATTATTCAAAATGAATTGCAAAATATAAAACATAACGTTAATATATTTTTACTTGAGATAGCACACTTGATCTCAAACATATGAAAAGAAAATTCCTAGTCTTTTAATAAGGGCCTAGTAATTAAATAAAGATTGAGGAACAGATTATTATATACTGAAAGGTAAAGATGATGTATCAAATAGGCTACTTGATTGTTTATACATATGAAGACCCCACTGCAAGAATGATGGACGTCATTTTCTTGTCGAAAATGAACCAAGACTGTCAATGCATAGCTTAAGACATATGAGGCGCCCGAGATCAAAATGGGCTATGTGATTTTTTTTTCAGAAAATGAGTTATTGACGTCATTGGCAAGTTTGGGTTGAAGACTTTACACTGTGAAAGGTGCAGTTTCAAAATGGTTTATTTTAGACATGTAAAATGCATGGAGAAAATTAGTACTTGTATCAAAATGGGATATGTTATTATTAATGAATGAATCAAAATGGGATATGCGAGCCGTTATTTGAACAGATCAAAATGGGCTATATTTCATATCTTTACGTTATATTTGCAGAGCACATGAAACAGAATGCCAAAGTTTGTGTAGTTTAAGTTTTTCCGCTAGATTTTTCAGAAAACTAACATGGTTTTGACCTTAGTTACACAGTAATTATACCTCTACAATTCTGTTATAATTTATAAGGCAAGGACTGTATTGCTATTAAACATATTTATTTAAACTAATGTAATAGGCGTTAATTAATTAATTACGGTAATATTACTTCAGACAGAAGATTACAGGCTATGACTGCTCAACATATTCATCTGCTAAGAGTGAAAAGTTTTTATGAAATCAAGAATGAGATGTCTCCAGACCTTCTCACTTTGATCTATGATTGTCAGCAAAATTTGGCATTTCCACGTCTTCTAACCAAACAACATTAAGCCAAGCAATCCTACAATGAAACAGTAGTTGAGCAGAGATAAGACGAAATATTGAGACAGTGCTTTTTCTTACACATCCTAGAACATGAGACTTCTAAAGGAAATTCTGAAGGAATAGACTGATATGTAATGATATGAATGGAATTGAGAAAATTCTTTTAGTCTCAAATGGATGAGAGTCACAAAAATGCTACTATAATATCGATGATCTGTTGATGGTTCTACATTGCAGCTCCATCATCCCTGATATATGACTGGGTTCAATTCCCTCTTCTTTGGACACAGTTTTCTACCCTGCGACAATATATTCGGAAAAGTGGAGAATCAAATTAAAAGATAAGAGGTAATTGTGTTGCCAAAAGAATATCATATTATCACTGGGAAACATGCAACTGTAATCAAGGTTGGCAATGGAGAATGTCCAGTCCGTAAGTGAAATAAATTTACAAAAGACATGATGAAATCGACCAGCTCCATTCTATTTAAGATCTCAGAATTTAAACATCTTTTTTCTTCATCTTATTTAAAGGACAAGCATGTTTACGCTTTGAGAGCAAACAATATTTATCATATGGACTGTGCAAACGAGGAAAATTTTTCTGTAGGTTATCAATACATCGATACATCATGGATGTAGAAGGATTTTTGTAGAAACATTTTCGATTGTTCTGTGAAGGAGAAGACCATTCACAGATAAACCTGCAAATTCGTATGACCAGGAATGTGCCAACAAACGAACAAGAAGGAGAAGAGGACGTTAATGTCCTCTGCACAAGCTTTTCCCTTGTTAGGTTAGGTTAGATCACGGTAGCTACGGGCGGTTTGGACGACCCTTTGCACATCGGTCATATTAAGACCTATTGTGCACCCCGAATTTATAGGATGAATGAGGATGAGGTTGTATACTGTATTTTTTTTCATGGAGTGCAGTTTCATAGAAAGGACTTTGCCGACAGACCTTCTACTGCCCCCTACTAATTGGTTGTCATAAATAAATGTCTTCCTTACTGTGACGGAAATCTTGTCTTCTCCTGTAAGTAACCAATCACAACCCTCGTTCAGAAGAATTGACAGACTCCCGTCTAATCCACGTGGAGGCAGAGTTGCCGCGTCTTTTCCGAATTCCAAGAATGCCGCCGAGGGTCACGAGGATTGTGGCAACTGTGCAATCTTGGGACGAGGGAACAGGATGGAATTGTCAGAGGTGATTATGTAGGAAGTCATAAATCTGTAAGTGGGTGTTCAAAGGAACCACCGAACTGCACTCCTTGAAATAAAATAAGGTATACCAGCCAACACCCGCATGTCACCCCTCATCTGCTCACCCAATGGAGGCCTCCTACCCTCACACCGATAAGGTGACCAAGCAGCATAGGATCCATTCCAACGGCCCTTCCAAGGTGTCGGAGTGCCCTTGGAAGTGCTCTTAAAGAATGAATCCCGACAGAGATATAGCGGAAGGTCCACATCTTTGGTGTAACGGTTAGGGCGTCTTGCCGCGAAACCAGCTGGCCCGGGTTCGATTTCCGCTCGGGGCAAATTACCTGGTTGAGGTAACCAATATGAGCAAATGCTGGGTAACTTTCGGTGTTGGAGCCCAGACTCATTTCACCGGCATTATCACCTTCATCTCATTCAGACGCTAAATAACCTAAGATCTTGATAAAGCGTCGTGAAATAACCTACTAAAATAAAAATAAAAAATATAGCAGAAGGGTGGGAACCAAAGAACGGTTGGCTATTGAATGAGATGAGAAAGATGAATGATTTGATATGAAAATCTAAATTCTTTTTCTACACGGGAGAGGAAGAGAAAATGGAACATTGCAATGAAAATTCCAACCCAGCATTTGGCTAAGCAACATTCAGGTTAGTTGGTCTGGGAATCGAACCACGGACCCCCGCGAATGCGAGTCCCATGCGAAACGCTCGGATATTTTCCTTGTTAAAGATTCCTGTGAACATGTTTGAAGAGTGATTTTTTATAATTTCGTAAAACCATGCAATTATTCTAATTATTAAGTAAAACACTTTCAGTTTTTGAAGTTTCTTGTGACTGTTTTGGGAATAGTGCTATTAAAAATAAAATAAAAGTATTTCGAAAACTTTATTTTAACGAAATCTTGTTCAAAAGCATAATTAGATCAAGTAATGTAAAATTAGAGTAATGAGTTTCAAAACAAATACATCAAAATGGGATATCAAAATTTAAATTTTCTTACAAAACGAATATTTGGACATTATGATTTGAATAAACATGGTAGGCATGTTTACTACTGACGTCTTCATCAATTAGAGCCATTCCCGCATTTGTATCTTTCTTGTATGAGATTTAGGACATTTTTGCATTTTTCTTAAAATTTACTTTGGATGACATAGCCCATTTTGATCTCGGGCCCCTCATATAGAATGTACATAGAGAGTCATAATTGACATTAACACTGATAGTCATTGTCCAGTGATGATCAGAAAATCACAGTTAAGCTTTGAGCGCCAAGCATTTCAAACCTTCAATTGCTTCTCCTAAAAAAGGTATTCCAAATGACATCTATTATTCTTGCAGTGGACTCTTCATATATAACAGTTTTCAAAGTAGATAAAAGTTCAGTCAGGTATAAACAACTGTGGCGATTCAAGGCTGCTTGACGTTCGGGACTTCGGGAGTGATCAATCTCTATGTCTCGAAACACTCACAAACAGTCTTTACGACAACGACGCGGCGTATACAACATTGTCGTGCGGGTTTTGGCCTTTGAGGGCGCTGTTAGTCTTGCTTTCTCGATCGTTGTTCATATCTAATACGTACGTATGTTAAGAAGAGGAAGGAGTGAACAAACGCAAAGCGAGCTTCGGTTCTACAGATAAGTTACTCGGCAAACATGAATCGAACGTAAGGATTCTGACCGGTTTTCAACAGGCTCGGTTATTTAAGTTTACATGCCTCACTTTTGCGTATTGTTTCGATGCCTATGGAGTAGGGCGAAGTTTTTAATATCTTGATATCCTCTTTCACGTTTGAACATTGCATGACACCAGTGGCGTGTGGTGATAAATAATCCTGGTGGTGCACAAATATTTATTATGATTATGATAATATTATTACACCCTATAATAATAATAATAATAATAATAATAATAATAATAATAATAACAACAATAATAATAATAATTATTATTATTATTATAATTATTACTACTACTATTATTATAGACACTAACTGCGACATAACTATTAACATATGTTATATAGGTATAGATTTACATAATTTTGTTAGTCAAGAAATTGCAGCTAATTAATTTCCTATGTAGGTCCAGTAATAGCAAAGTAAAGTGTTCAATTTCTATCGCAGCACACCGTAAATAATATTTTTTCGCTATATTGCGTTTTATAACACAGTTCACACGTTCACATGCATTCAATACGTCTGTCGTCTCATTAGCCTTAACTGCTAAAAAGTCAGCAGCATTCTTTATTTCTTTGAAATCTCATCATGGCATACATCCAACTTGAAGGATTTCGTTCTGTATAGTGTTTGATCTGCTTTTAAACACTGTTGCTCTTTCCAAATGTTCCTTAAGAGTGCGTCTAATTCAGAACTAAAATTGACGAGGCCAAGAAAAATACTAGTGCTTAAAGATGAGTCTCCGTCATCGTGACCTCTTAATGCCAAATCAAAAGCTCCACAAAACCGCATGCACATATCTGTTGGTAACTTTATCATTGTGAAGTTCGACAATCTAATGAATCCAATTGTGTCTGTATGTTTGTTTGACCCAACACTGCTAATTTAACATTATTGTTGATGTGTGCAGCTAAAGAACCGTGTTTCTTAATTCTTTTATTCATGTTCTTCAAATCAATCATACCTGCAGAACGATAATCAAAATTATTTAGTTACTACGCACAGTCCTAAATTCAAACAGATAAATAAATAAAATTCATAAAACGTACTTGTTTTTGTCAACGAATGTTCGCCGTCAAACAACAGGCAAGGAAAACAAAATACAGCGTCTTTTATATTGCAGCCGCATATTGTGTTTTTCGTAAGTCCGAATGTTGAATTTTCTTACCACTTCTCTATTACTGTTCTTCGTCACTTACAATTTTAATTCCTGTTTACGTCTACCCTTCTTCTTTATTTTGATCTTTTCGTGTAGAGGTCTTACAGAAAATTACACATTTAAAAGATTTTGGACACTACTCATTGCAATATTTATGATGGAACGAGCTAACAACTACTACAGACAGCTTGAGAACACATCTGAAAGTGCTCCTAATCCCTCCTACGCACACTGTACTGGCTCCCTACCATGCTCCAAAGCCTGCCAGTGAAACACTACTACTGCGCATGCTCCAATGGAACAGTGTGCCGCAAGTGTCGAGCGGTAAACGTAAGTCCCAGGCGTCAACAAGACCAGTACATGTGCAGTGTTATTTTTACACAGTACAGTATTATAATAAAAAATTATGTCGCTCACATAGTCTATGGCAGCTCATTGATACAACTTTAAAAACATGTGTTATTTGAAGAGGTGGTGCACTGCTCCTGTGCTCCTTAAGAGAAATCGCCACTGCATGACACTAGTAGACGTACATCCTGAAGAGTAAAGGAATAAGAAGGAATGATACAACAAAAATATACATAATTGAAAGAAGTAAACAGATAAACATAAATGAAGAAATAAAGACAAGCATGTAGATGCTTATTTGGAATACATCGAATTAGAGAAGACTGTTTGACACTACACTAACTGTTAGACATGCCCTTGTCCGCTTTCCATCCCACGGCAAGTGAGAGTTCATTTCCGGACACATATGTGAGACTACCACCTACATTGTTGAAATGCTCAATTACCACGCCGACCAGCTGGAATAATGCCCGAGGTGTTGCATTAATACAGGTGACGTGGACCACCTAATCAGCATATTGTGGTCTGGTGCCTCTAGTGCTTCTGCCATTAATTACCGAATACGACATGCGTTCAACTACAGCAGGGGCCCAGCTTGGACGCAAGTAGGTGTCTTCCTCATGTTAGCCTACTCCTTGGTAATAAAAATATGAATGTGTAACTTTACACATGGAACAACTGAAACTTCTTAAGGTGTAATGTGTATAGATATTCTTAAATGTTAGTGAAATTACATATAATATTTAAATCGTGGTTAAATTTAATACTTTTATAGTCGATACTCAATATTTTAATAGTACATTATGCAACGAACCTATAATGATAGTAATTAAGAATCGAGTATGGATATTTATGAAACGAGCGCATTTTATTTGTAGGTATCTGACAAGTTCGGAAGTGACCGTGTTCTAGGTCGTGAATTGTGAGATGTGCGCAGACGCGAAAGTATTGATTTTTTCCGAGGAACAATAATGTCATTGACCTTGACGTAGTCCCGTTAAACTTGATAATATTATAATATTATAACCTTGATTATTGAATTCGACATTGAAAAACGAGATGACAAATTGAATTTATTTGAACATTATTTACAATTAACGCTAATTATTATAGTAACAGAACATAACCTTCTGCGACAGTATTGGATTTCCAGCCTCCGTGACTTTTCGCTAATTCTCTTTCGATTGCATATCCCAGAATAATCGATACTTGCGGTTTTATAACGCTACAAAGCTGACTTGTCATTGGCTGAACACATGTAAGCTGAGTTATCATTGGCTGAAGACCTGTACTTTAATGAGTAGGTGTACTTTAATGATATGCATTAAAGGACTGCTACCGGGTGTATAATTAGTACATTTCGGCATGGTCGAGCATAAAATAAATAAATCAATTGGTTTACACTTTAATAACATATGTACAGTTAAAATAGGATCTGATTTACCACAAGAACTCAAAAATACAAAAGGTTTACTGCAAGGATACATGATGTCATTCACATTGTTTAAAATATACATTGATGTAGTATTAAATGAATGGCCAAGAATGTAACCTAATGGGACTCAAATTAAAAGAAGATTTACATATAAGAGATGTACCAGAACAATGGAGGGAGTCCATAATCGTACCTATCTTTAAGAAGGAGGATGAGACTAACTGTAGTAACTTACGAGGAATTACACTTTTGTTGACGTCATACAAAATTTTGTCCAATATTCTTTTGAGAAGATTAACTCCATATGTAGATGAAATTATTGGGGATCATCAGTGTGATTTTAGGCGTAATAGATCAACTATTGATAACATATTTTGCATTCGACAGATAATGGAGAGAAAATGTGAGTATAACGGTAGAGTGCATCAGTTATTCATATATTTCAAAATGGCATATGACTCGGTTAAGAGAGAAGTTTTATATGATATTCTTATTGAATTTGGTGTTCCCAAGAAACTAGTTCGATTAATTAAAATGTGTCTCAGTGAAACGTAACAGCAGAGTCTGTATAGGTCAATTTCTGTCAGATGCGTTTCAAATTCACTGTGGGCTAAAGCAAGGAGATGCACTATCACCTTTACTTTTTAACTTTGCTCTAGAATATGCCATTAGGAAAGTACAGGATAACAGAGAGGGTTTGGAATTTAATGGGTTACATCAGCTGCTTGTCTATGCGGATGATGTGAATATGTTAGGGGAAAATCCACAAACGATTAGGGGAAACTCGGGAATTTTACTTGAAGCAAGTAAAGAGATAGGTTTGGAAGTAAATACTGAAAAGACAAAGTATATGTTTATGTCTCGTGACGAGAATATTGTACGAAATGGAAATATAAAATTTGGAAATTTATCTTTAGAAGAGGTGGAAAAATTCAAATACCTGGGAGCAACAGTAACAAAGTAAACAATCAAATGACAATATTTTAATTTTTAAACACTGGCATACAAATTGCTGTAATTTATACAAAAAATAATTATTCTAATTGCAGCCTTACTGATTTGATTGTTTATTTTATATGATTGTTTTAATCCAATACTACGTTTAGTGCTATGACTCATAACAACTCTTTGCTTTAAAATGAAAATGCATGGTTTAAATTACTTTTATGTTTTATCACTGTACTACTTTCACCTATGTTCAATTGTATTTGAAGAGTCCGCGGGGAAAACTATGAATGTCACAGTTTTCTTAAGATTGATGTCATTATCTAATTCAATGCATCACTACGAAATTTAATGTTGTTCTTATGAAAAATGGTAAAAAAGAGAATTATCACCACGAATACAGTAATCCTTCCCTTTATTTCCTATAGAAACAGCACTACATCTTGCAATTATAAACTCAATTAGATCATTATCTAATCCTTAACACAAATGTGACATTCATCGTTTTTCCAGCGAACTCTTGATTTGTCAGCTAACTATATCACCTGAAGATGACTAATATGAAAAGTCGAAAATATTCGTGATGCATAATATAATAATATTTTAATTGATGTAACAGAATTTATTTCTGCTTTCAAACTTAGATAAGTGACAGACTGAAAATTGTACAAAATTATTTTATATTACAATTTGAACTTATTTGAATTTTCAACATGACATTCAAATCTATACTATTAATAAATCTGTAGCCGAAATTTTTCTGGTAATTTCCGATTTTCCAAAAATAATTGGTCCTAACATATATAATTAACCACCCTGAAACCGAAAATCGCTTTTTTGACATTTTTGTTTGTATGTCTGTATGTCTGTCTATCTGTCTGTATGTTTGTTACCTTTTCACGCGATAATTTCTGAACCGATTTCGATGAAAATTGGAATATAAATTAAGTTCGTTGTAACTTAGATTATAGGCTATATGACATTCAAAATACGTTATTTAAAAGGGGGGTTATAAGGGGGTCTGATTTAAATAAATCGAAATATGTCGCTTATTATTGATTTTTGTGAAATATGTTACATAACAACAGTTTCTTTAAAAATGATTTCTGATAAGTTTTATTCTCTGAAAATTTTTGATAGGACTGATATTTAATGAGATAAATGAGTTATAAATTAAAATAACTGCCATCTAAGGCGGTGTATTGAAATAAAAAACAAATGACTTCGTCTATAAGGGGCCTTGGACACAACAATCGAAAGCTATGAAACATAGCCTACAGACAATGTTTCTGTGTTTGTATGAAGTAATATCAGAAGCTAAATTAACCGATTTGCATAATTAATTATTATTTCATCGTTGGAAAGTGTAGTTTCTCTGGATGGACATAATGCTATAATGTTATTACAGTAACTTGTGAGTGAATTGAGGACAGGTAAGATTCAAATAGTTTCTTATGCACAGAAAACTTGATTGGTTATTCTGTATATTCATTTCCTGTATTTCTTATAATAATGTTTATGAACATATTCATTTTTATCTCAGAGAATTAACGAACAACGAGAGTGTATTGATTTAGTATGCAGTAATAGTACGTTAGCTTAACAATCCATTATTTTATAATTCAGTTTTTAACTATGCTCAATTGAATCGTGTTAAAATACATAAAATACATATGCAATAAATGCAATGCAAAAAAATTGGGTAATGAGCCAAGCAGATTATGTTGCGCTGTTGTAAAAGTTGTTCCTCCTGAGATTCAAGAGTTCCCACAACAAATTAAAAACTTTCTAATTCGAGTACATTCGTTATCAACACATTTTTACATAATATATAATATGATATAATATAATATAATATAATATAATATAAACATAATAATAAATCTGCAGCCAAAATTTTTCTGTTAATTTTCGCTTTTCAAAAAATTATTGGTAATAACAATTAAGAACATGTTAAAGGAATTGTCATTGCACCAAATGAGTGGTCTCTGGATCAAAATGATCGCATTTTAATATTTTAAATACAATTTAAATTAAGTAAAATATTAAACGATTTATCCTTCTATCAAACACGAATGTTCCCTGGGTCAAATGTCCTATTTTAATTATGTAATTACTTTATATTTATTTCTGACGGGTGCAGCGGAGCGCACGGGTACGGCTAGTTTTATAATAAATTAAGTTTCAGAACTCCCTTCTCTGCCATACGACTAGCATAAAATATACTTTAATTTAATCTCATTTACTTTCCATTACTTTATTCCATAGGCCTTAAATTAGCATTCAAGCCTTACTATGTGGAAGAATTCGAGAGTTGTATAATTTTTTGTCGAGATGAGGTGAGGTGAGGGCATTGTTACCACAGAATTGCTAGATATTAAATTCTACACATAGGAAAAAAACTGGAAAGAGTTTCATGTACATTATTTCTTTAAACTTATTTGAATGGAAGTGAATATATACGCCAACATTCTCGCTGGCCTATAGGAAAGTCTGAGGGAATACAATTTCATTTTTCAGATACTGTATAATATAAGGTATTTGAGAGAAGAGTTATTCATGTTAGCTTGGGGATAGGCAGTGAATAGCAGCAACGAACGTATTGAATGAGTGTGTGTGTTGGTACAATAACAGAAATGCTTCTCTTCATATCGAGTTGTTCCATCTTTTTCAACTGTACACTCAGAATAGAAATAGAGTTAAATTTAAAATAACAGACATCCTTTCAGAAGATTATATAAATAACAGATAAATAATGTACAACCTAATATCCTTTCATATACTTCATATTACTCACATATTCCTCCTTCAATCAGAACAGAACGCGCCTCGTAAAAATTCGGAGAACACGAGAGATAGTGGTTTCTATAACTGCGAGATGCGAGGTGTGCTCTTCTATCCTCTCCTGTTAAAAACACTGACATTACTACATTTGTAATCCAGTCGAAAAATATATACAGTGTTACAGGGAGATGCACTATCGCCTTTACTTTTTAACTTCGCTCTAGAATATGCCATTCGGAAAGTTCAGGATAACAGGCAGGGTTTGGAATCGAACGGGTTACATCAGCTTCTTGTCTACGCGGATGACGTGAATATGTTAGGAGAAAATCCACAAACGATTAGGGAAAAACACGGAAATTTTACTTGAAGCAAGTAAAGCGATCGGTTTGGAAGTAAATCCCGAAAAGACTAAGTATATGATTATGTCTCGTGACCAGAATATTACACGAAATGGAAATATAAAAATTGGAGATTTATCCTTCGAAGAGATGGAAAAATTCAAATATCTTGGAGTAACAGTGACAAATATAAATGACACTCGGGAGGAAATTAAACGCAGAATAAATATGGGAAATGCGTGTTATTATTCGGTTGAGAAGCTCTTATCATCCAGTCTGCTGTCCAAAAATCTGAAAGTTAGAATTTATAAAACAGTTATATTACCGGTTGTTCTTTATGGTTGTGAAACTTGGACTCTCACTCTGAGAGAGGAACATAGGTTAAGGGTGTTTGAGAATGAGGTGCTCAGGAAAATATTTGGGGCTAAGCGGGATGAAGTTACAGAAGAGTGGAGAAAGTTACACAGCACAGAACTGCACGCATTGTATTCTTCATCTGACATAATTAGGAACATTAAATTCAGACGTTTGAGATGGGCAGGGCATGTAGCACGTATGGGCAAATCCAGAAATGCATATAGAGTGTTAGTTGGGAGACCGGAGGGAAAAAGACCTTTAGGGACGCCGAGACGTAGATGGGAGGATAATATTAAAATGGATTTGAGGGAGGTGGATATGATGATAGAGACTGGATTAATCCTGCACAGGATAGGGACCGCTGGCGGACTTATGTGAGGGCGGCAATGAACCTTCGGGTTCCTTAAAAGCCATTTGTAAGTAAGTAAGTTACTAAAATTATCTTTCTAATTACAAACTTGAATAACTATCGTTAGGAGACACTTAGAAACATGATATTGGTATCAATGGAAAGAGAAACTCAACTATTTTTTGTTATGTTGGTGAATCTGTCGCGTATTCATTAATTTCGTTGCTAGGAGACGATGTAACGGAAAAATGGCTGCAACCGAAAACAGGAGGGCATTTTGTGTGCTAGATTTTCACATATCTCAGTCTGTTATCACTGTACAACGCAATTTTAGAAGAAAATTTGATATTAAGCCTCCCAGTGGCCCAGTATCCGTAAGTGGTATGCTGACCTCAAAACGAGGGGATGCATCTGTAAGCGGAAGTCAACCGGTCGTCCATCAGTAAGTGAGGCAAATGAAGTCAGAGAAATCCACTGTAAAAGCCAGTAGAGAATTAAACATCCTCCAACATACTGTGTGGAAGATTTTACGGAAATATTTGAAGTTCCATCCATACCGTCTCGAAGGTATCTTTTCAGCAGGATGGGGCACCATCGCATTACCACTTAGATGTCAGAAACAAACTGAATAAACGACTTCCAAGGAGATGAATTGGACGTGCTGGCCGTGAAGATTTAGAATGTTTGCATTGGCCTCCACGTTCCCCCGACCTCACTCCTTGTGATTTTTTTCTGTGGGGTTTTATAAAACAACAAATGTATCAGCCACCATTACTGCCTATCATTGAGGATCTAAGTGTCCGCATCATAGAGGCCATTGCACTGATGGATTGTCCAATGCTACAACGTGTATGGCAGGAAATTGACTACAGACTTGATGTGTGTCGTGTGACACAAGGAGCTCACATTGAGCACATGTGACTTACTTACTGTTGTGAACCAAATGTTTCTCTTTCTGTTTCATGTTTCATATTTTCCAGTGAAAAAATTTAAAAATTGTTGGAGTTTCTGTTACTGTTGATACCAATTTCATGTTTTCTAATTTTTGGTGATTTAAGAGTACCACATGTGATTTAACCGAATGGATAACAAGCAATATTTGAGTTTCTCTTTTCATTGATACCAATATCATGTTTCTAAGTAACTCCTAACGATAGTTATTCAAGCTTGTAATCGGAAAAATCATTTATAGTAACACTGTATACTGTTACACAGAAAAAATTTCACAAATACATCCAAACACTCCGGACGTCAGGGCTAAACTCTAATACGAAGATATTGAAAATTCCAAGCTATCAACATTGAAAGCGGATGTGATGACACAATAAACACCAGTGGATTACAAAAGTATGCCACGTGAGAATTGAAGTGTTAAAAAAGGAAAATTCAATAAAAACACAAGTAGTAAGATTACCACGAATTTTGGGCCTCCGTCAAGCATTATAAGACTATACAGAGTGTTAAAAAATAAAGTTTACAATGTTTCAGGGATGATAGAGGAGGTAAACACAAACGTCTATATTAAGTGAATAATTTCAAGGGAAAAATTGTTCCGAGGCCGGGTATCGATCCCGGGATCTCTGGTTGAACGTACCAGCGCTCTTACCAACTGAGCTACCCGGGAACTCCACCCGACACCGTCTCAACTTTTCCCTTTATATCCACACAACTCGCGTGGGCTGTCGAAACGCCAGAGACCCACATCGAGTGCACACAATCTCTGTGTGACTTGGAATTGTGGTTTTTCTGTCAACGTACACAGTGACATATATTATGCAAATCTGGTCTTTCAGGTAAAGCTCCCTGTTAAGTAGACTTGAATAATTTCAAGGGAAAAATTGTTCCGGGGCCGGGTATCGATCCCGGGAACTCTGGTTGAACGTACCAGCGCTCTTACCAACTGAGCTACCCGGAAACTCCACCCGACACCGTCTCAACTTTTCCCTTTACATCCACACAACTCGCGTGGGCTGACGAAACGCCAGAGACCCACATCGAGTGCACACAATCTCTGTGTGAACTTGGAATTGTGGTTTTTCTGTTAACGTACACAGTGACATATATTATGCAAATCTAGTGTTTCAGGTAAAGCTCCCTGTAAAGCAGACTTGAATAATTTCGAGGGAAAAATTGTTCTGGGGCCGGGTATCGATCCCGGGACCTCTGGTTGAACGTACCAGCGCTCTTATCAACTGAGCTGCCCGGGAACTCCACCCGACACAATTTTTCCCTTGCAATTATTCAAGTCTACTTTACAGGCAGCTTTACCTGAAAGACTAGATTTGCATAACCTACATTATGTGACAAAACTTTAGCAGATGCGCCGTTTGACGCTAGATGGCCTGAAGGATAGATGACTTGACTTCACACACTGGTTACTTCTGTTTGTGCATGACCATCTTGTAGGGCCTTATCTGTTGGCTAACAATCTCCATGGTGATAATTATTTTGTTTTTTTCTACGCGATGTCCTATCAGACCTTTTAGAAAATATCCCATTGAACAACAGAGGACCACACCTGTGGAGTAACGGTCAGCGCGTCTGGCTGCGAAACCAGGTGGCCTGGGTTCGATTCCCGGTCGGGGCAAGTTACCTGGTTGAGGTTTTTTCCGGGGTTTTCCCTCAACCCAATATGAGCAAATGCTGGGTAACTTTCGGCGCTGGACCCCTGACTCATTTCACCGGCATTATCACTTTCATCTCATTCAGACGCTAAATAACCTAAGATGTTGATAAAGCGTCGTAAAATAACCTACTAAAACAAAAAAATAAAAAACAACAGAGAACGAATATGGTTTCAGCATGACGGTGCCCCTCCATACTTTGATCGTCGTGTTAGGAAGCACCTAAATGCTACATTTCCCGATCGTTGGATTGGCAGGGGTGGGCCGGTACTGTGGCCACCTCGATCACCGGACCTAACCCCATTGGATTTTTTTTGTGGGCAGACGTGAAACGTTTTGTGTATGAGAGACCGATCGATACGGCAGAAGACTTAGTTCCTCGCGTTGTTGAAGCTGTACATGTTATTAGAGACAATGTTGGCCTTTTTTAGCGTTGCAAACACTCCATAGTACGAAGGTACCAGTTGTGCAATGCCTTCAATGGACGGCAGTTTGAACACCACCTTTAAAAAGACAATTGGTCTTGTTCTTTATGGATTACACTAACACTTACGTACACAATATACGGCGCATCTGTCAAAGTTTTGTCACTTACAAAAGATATTTGTTTTTACCTCCTCTATTATCCCTGAAACGTTGTAAACGTTATTTTTTATTTATAGGTATCTCATTGATAAGTAGACAAATACATATGCCTTACTTGAAATAATGTAGAAATATACATCGTAATTTTCAAATAACGTTTCGATTAATTATTGGGATATAATGACAAGATTTCAGAACAGCATGGACAAAGAAATTGATAGACGAATAGCATCGGCATGGAGAAAGTTTTGGAGTCTGTCCTTCATCCTAATGGACAAGAACCAGAAATTGCAGAACAAGAGGCAGATCTTCAACAGCTGCATTGCACCTGTACTTCTATACGGGGCGCAATCCTGGTCACTCACCAAGAAACAGGCATTAAAATTAGGAAGATGCCAAAGAAAAATGGAAAGGAAAATTCTCGGAATAAGCCTGAAAGACAGAATCAGAAACGAAGAAGTACGGCGACGAAGCGACGTAGAGGACGTGGTCACACTCGCTAATAGGATGAAATGGCGCTGGGGAGGACACGTGGTACGAATGCAACCTACCAGATGGGCTCACACGGCGACACTGTGGGATCCAAGAATTGGCTAGAGAAACCGTGGACGACCGAGGACCAGATGGGGGGACGAGTTCCAGTTGCAGCTAGGAGGACTGTGGACCAGAATAGGACGCCAAAGAACACGGTGGAGGGACGCAGTCAACCAACTTTGAGTGGGAGCAACAACCAGTGCTAGCGAAATTGTGGACAAAGAACTAGGAATGTAAATAGACCATCAGGTCGGCTCTTCTGATGGTCAAGACTTGAGCCACCCCTGCCCAAGCAGGAGGTCTTGCCCCACTGGGGATTTACGGCTTTTATTATTATTATTATTATTATTATTATTATTATTATTATTATTATTATTAATGACAAGATATTTAACATTTTACTTTATTTCTTGAAAGTTGAAAAAATGAATAACATACAGATAAATACACAGTGAAAATATTGCCGATTCAGTCCATATTCTGTTCCTTTACAAAGAGTCATAACCGGGGACGAATAATCGATGTTTACAATGACCCAAACTGCAGAATTCAATTCTCACACAATGTCAGACTAAACGGATCGCTCTAGAGGTGTGACGTTTGGAAGTTGCATTTTAATTGAGATGGATAATGATGACAATGATGACATCGTCGAGTGATGTTTACTAATTAAGCCATATTTCATGTAAATGGACAACACGAAATGTACAGGGTTTCAGCATCTGAATTATACAGCTGGATACGGCCTTGACAGGGTAACATTTTATTTCATTACCTTTATATTTACTCATGAAAGCATGTAACTTTAATTACCATACTGAGCATTTCCTAGCCAAAATTGTCAAAAGCAAATGAGTTTGAAAATTACTGTTTTTTCTATGAGTATTCAATTATTTTTCGAGTTTATGTCGAGTTTATAAATTAAGGATAAGAATTTAAAATATGTCTAAACAAAACTGATTAAAAATAAGTATTAAGGTGACGCGCTACCGAGTTTTAGTAATTTCTAGATTTTCGTTACACAGAGAGAACTGTAAGTAATATCATTAATATCAGGGGGGTAATCTTTGAGATATTTCAAACAAAAAAGTTTAATACAATGTTGGTCTGTGGATAAGCTTCAGGGCTTCTACCGCGTTGTCTTGGTGTTGGTGGCTGACGTTTAGACCGCTGTGTTGTGGCCATCTTCAGAGCAGTTCGATAAGGAAATAGTCTGCGAGCTCGTGTATATATATATATATATATATATATAGTAGTCTCGATAGTTTATCCACAGATCATGTACACCAGCCTTGGAAGCCTACGCGAAAACTTAATACAATGTTGCCCGTTTTTGCTTCCTTTCCGAGATAAAAATCTTTTTATATCAAACAATTCATAGCGTGTTTTGGGAAAGCCATTGACTTAATTCCCAATATGCTCAGTCAATTTAAGAGAGCAGTGTATTATGATAATACATGATTGAAAGAATTTTAGTTTTGTTTTTTTAAGAGATTAGGTACAGCTTAGAGCAGTAAAATTTTGGAAATATTCAACATTTCAACATTACTGTATCTTGTGCAATAATTAAAACTGGCATGTGTAAAACACTGTCCTCCTGCTATATGAAAAAATATTTTTACGATTAAAAAAAAATTACATTTTTTTTTTCAAAGTTAATTTCCTACATAACTCAAAAACTATCGAACATTCTATGATTAAATTTTTTGTGTGTATTTATGCACGTTATATCTTTTTTTAGATAGATGAAGTGCATTTATTGATGCATAATAAATTATACAAACTCATGTACACAAGATCTTTTGCATGAGCTCGTACGGCCATTCGTGCTATAACTATGCACAGTTTGAATCTTCAAAACGAAAATAATACTACTAATAATAAAATAGTAAAACAACAGTTATTATTATTTTTATTATTATTATTATTAATACCGTTATCATTATTTATCCCATTAGGTCCTACAACTAATCTAACTTCATACCAAATTTCACAAAAATAATAAAAATAAAACAAATGAAAGATATGAAAAGAAAAAAAACACACGGTGAAACGTTTAAACAATTCAATTCCTTATTGAAACTGAACCAAATAATCCAACTAATACATAGGCTATAAAGGTAATACATACTTACTTACTTGCAAATGGCTTTTAAGGAACCCGAAGGTTCATTGCCGCCCTCACATAAGCCCGCCATCGGTCCCTATCCTGTGCAAGATTAATCCAGTCTCTATCCTCATATCCCACCTCTCTCAAATCCATTTTAATATTATCCTCCCATCTACGTCTCGGCCTCCCTAAAGGTCTTTTTCCCTCCGGTCTCCCAACTAACACTCTATATGCATTTCTGGATTCGCTCATACGCGCTACATGCCCTGCCCATCTCAAACTCTGGATTTTATGTTCCTAATTATGTCAGGTGAAGAATACAATGCGTGCAGTTCTGCGTTGTGTAACTTTCTCCATTCTCCTGTAACTTCATCCCGCTTAGCTCCAAATATTTTCCTAAGTACCTTATTCTCAAACACCCTTAACCTATGTTCCTCTCTCAGAGTTAGAGTCCAAGTTTCACAACCATACAGAAGAACCGGTAATATAACGTTTTTATAAATTCTAACTTTCAGATTTTTGGACAGCAGATTGGATGATAAAAGCTTCTCAACCGAATAATAACACGCATTTCCCATATATTTCCTGCGTTTAATTTCCTCCCGAGTGTCATTTATATTTGTTACTGTTGCTCCAAGATATCTGAATTTTTCCACCTCTTCGAAGGATAAATCTCCAATTTTTATATTTCCATTTCGTACAATATTCTGGTCACGAGACATAATCATATACTTTGTCTTTTCGGGATTTACTTCCAAACCGATCGCTTTACTTGCTTCAAGTAAAATTTCCGTGTTTTCCCTAATCGTTTGTGTATTTTCTCCTAACACATTCACGTCATCCGCATAGGCAAGCAGCTGATGTAACCCGTTCAATTCCAAACCCTGCCTGTTATCCTGAACTTTCCTAATGGCATATTCTAAAGCGAAGTTAAAAAGTAAAGGTGATAGTGCATCTCCCTGCTTTAGCCCGCAGTGAATTGGAAAAGCATCAGATAGAAACTGACCTATACGGACTCTGCTGTATGTTTCACTGAGACACATTTTAATTAATCGAACTAGTTTCTTGGGAATACCAAATTTAATAAGAATATCATATAATACTTCCCTCTTAACCGAGTCATATGCCTTTTTGAAGTCTATGAATAACTGATGTACTGTACCCTTATACTCCCATTTTTTCTCCATTATCTGTCGAATACAAAAAATCTGATCAATAGTCGATCTATTACGATAAAGGTAATACATAAAAAAGTCACAATAAATATAAAAAGAACATTATCCCCTAATTACCTCTTTCACTCAGTGTTAATACTACTCATTCCAACACTAATTAATAACTCTTTCCCTTATTTCATCGGCTCCCTCCCCCTCGGCCAGTTCCACCCTCAACTGTCGGACTTTTGCCATACATTTCCTCACACTGTCACGGAATTTATCTGTTTTTAATATATCATATGTTGCCAAATGTCCCCTGCTAAATGTAATGAGGAATCATTTCCTCAGAGCTTCTGTGCAGGATCACTTCTCTAACTTTGATAGATTGCCAGATAACAAATAAATTCATTTTAAAAATGGTCAAGTATGAGTACTTTCTTCTAACACAAAATAAAAAAATATATATTATTTATTAAGGAATGTAGTTGAAAGAGTATGATATTGTAAACATGAGTTTCAGTAATGAAATAAAAGAGAGAGAACATGAAAAAGTTAACAAGTTTATGAATTATGAGGGAAACGCTTCATCAATGCACAGTGAACTGCAACCATTTTGAATTTGTAAAAAAAAAAAAATAGGCTATATATTATATATATATATATATATATATATATATATATATATATATATATATTTTTTTTTTCTTTTAAATCGTAAAAATATTTTTTCATATAGCAGAAGGACAGTGTTTTAAACACACCAATTTTCATTATTTTACAAAATACAATAATGGAGGGAAAAAAATGTTGAATATTTCTAAAATGTTTACTGCCGTAAGCTGTACCTAACCCCTTAAATGTACAGAAATTTGATCCGAATTAAGATAACATTTTAAAATTTCCTTTCGCAGCGAAGAGTTAGGGCCTACACTAATTGAACACTTTATATATTTACTAAACATTTTTATCAGCCTCACATAATGGCAACCAATTTCCTAAAACTTTAAGGTGAAGCTACGACCCCCTATAATGAAATGGTGTATCCGTGCATTGCTATTTTAATTCATATTAAGCAATATACATAAAACTCGTGAACCACTTCTTATATAATTTTTTATGATTATAACAATTCTACTATACAGCCTATTTAGATATCGTAGTATAAAGAACATATATCTGATGATACCATAATAGGAGAAAATGTTAATATATTTATTTTATATTCATTATGTATTAGCAAGTGTCAATACTTGTAATAATGATAGGTCATAAGATTGAGAATTAAAGGATACTGTACTTGTAAACTGAGTTTCTGCACAAAAAGTATATTCTACCCGTAATTTCTGTTCTAATTTCGATAAACATCTGTTATATAGGGAAGAAGTTATTAATTTTGCCTATAATCGCTCCTATAAAGGGTTAGTTCCCCTTACGCAATCATACTCAGAATTTGTACAAAGAATATAATATTCTACCTACAGCTTCTTGCAAAGTTTCATAAAATTATTTTATAACAGGGTAGAAGTTATTAATTTTTTTCTAGATACAACCTTCAGTTTTTCTTATACAATCTTAAACACAAAAAATATAATTATGCTACTTGTACAAAGTTTCATAAAAATCTGTTAGAGAGAAAAGAAGTTTTAAATTTTGTTTTCACATCTATAAATGAGCAGTTCCTCTTACATTAACGTAAAGAGTTTGTACACTAAAAATATGCTATCTGTAAGTCCTGTACAAAGTTTCATAAAAATATGTTAAACAGGAAAGAAGTTATTAATTTTGCCTAAATGCATCTCCTACAAAGGGGTAGTAGCCTACAGAAGTGTAATCAGAGTTTGTACACAAAAGAATTAATATATGCTATCTGTAACTCCTATACAAATTTTCATAAAAATATGTCAGATCACAGGCAAGTTTTAATTTAACCCAACTGGATTGGCGTTTTTATACTCTATGCGTTGGTCACAAGAAAGTTCATTATTTTACTTTACAGCACTGGTTTTAATTTGAAGATTTTGGAATATTAGTATATTTTCTATAGAAATACACCGGTCCACACCTGTGGGGTAGCGGTTAGTGCGTGTGACCGCGAAACTAAGTGGCCCGGGTTCGATTCCCGGTCGGGGCAAGTTACCTAGTTGAGGTTTTTTCCGGGGTTTTCCTTCAAATCAATACGAGCAAATGCTGGGTAACTTTCGGTGTTGGACCCTGGACTCATTTCACCGGCATTATCACCATCTCATTCAGACGCTAAATAACCTAAGATGTTAATAAACCGTCGTAAAATAACCTACTAAAATAAAAACACATCGACTATATAAAATTTCAACAACTTAAATTAACATAAAATTTTGCATATAAAATAATCTTCCTTCGTTTCAAAGTCATAATAATTCTAAAATAAAATCGTACATTATTTATAAGTCTTACTAGGTATCGTCCAAATAATTTATGTCACCATTGGGCCCCGGAAAACGCAAGAAAACTTGAAAGTGATAAGAAAATGTGATAAGACTCAAGCAGAAGACAGTTAAAAATAAAGGCTATGAACAATAATGTATCAAACATGGAATTGGAAATTATGCATTGTAATAAGAAGATAGAAATGTGCATAACATATTTAATTTCTTGCTGTGGTTGACTTTTCCCTTACACAACTATTTCTCTTGTTATCTTTTACTCTTCTTTTACTTCTCCTATAATAATAATAATATTTATTAATACTATACACTTGAGCTACATTAGGCATTGCAGCCCGAAAGAGCAGAAGCTCGTGCTCGGGCGCAGTTCAGATCAGTTATACAAAATATATCACAAAATTAAGAGAGTTCATTGAGCACAATAACATTAATAAATGGTAAAATACATACAGCATGTAATAACAGGGTCTATATACAAATAGAAAATACAGAAGTACATGAATATTAGAGTAACAATTTTAACTCAATTAGCTTAAACAATTAAATAATTAATCTGATTTGTTTCTTAAATCTATGTGTGTTAAGTGTACTTAGCTCAGGGTAAGCTCTAATTAATGTATTATATATTTTGGGTCCAAAATTTCTGCTGTGTTTTAATCCAGCAGTTGTGTGGCATTTGGGAGTATTTAGAAAGAAACTGTAGTTTTGTCTCGTCTGGTATTCATGAGGATCATATTTAAATTTATTGTGGTTTTTATGGAAGTAAATCAGCAATTTTTGTTTATAAATTTGTTCTAGATTTGATACGCAAAATTCCTGAAAAATTAATTTTGTTGGGTAATCAAAAGGTTTATATAGACAAATTTTGATAATTCTTTTTTGGAGCAGATTTAAAGGACGGAGAGTCGATTTTGCCATTCCTCCCCAACCTAAAATACCATACTGAATTATTGATTGAAACAGAGCTAAGTACACAGTACGCAGAACATAAACAGGTAAATAAGAGCGTAGAATGGAAAATTTGTGGATTGTTTTACGCAATCTGTTACACAGAAAGGAGATATGCTTGTCCCATTTTAAATGTTGGTCAATAATAATGTCTAAATATTTAACTTGTGAGGATATACTCAAAGCGTTACATGAGCAAGTAGGTAGGTTACAATCATGTATAGTTATACTTATATTATTATTTATTTCTAGTTGCTCAAGGCCATGTGATGTTAATGAAAATGGTATTAATTTTGTTTTAGAAACGTTCAAAGAAAGTAAGTGAGCATCCAGCCATTCTTTAATAATATTAATACCACTGTTAGAATTTTGATAAGTTTCATTCCAACTCGAACCGCTAAATATAACCACAGTATCATCAGCATAAGAATACAGAGTACCAGAATATTTCTCAATGTCAATTTTAAGTAAATCGTTGATATATATTAAAAACAAAACAGGACCTAAAATCGTCCCCTGAGGTACATCTATATCAATGTTACGTGATTTACTAAGGTGATCATTTATTTTAGTTGCTTGAGTTCTGTTACTTAAGTAAGATTTAAATAATTTTAAAGCAATTCCATTAATTCCTAATCTATCCATTTTATTGAAAAATATACTGTGATTGACCGTATCGAAAGCTTTTTGTAAGTCTAGAAAAATTCCTAGACATTTATTTCCTACATCTAATTCTTGAATTATTTTTGAGGTAACTGCCATAATAGCATCATCAGTGCACAAATTTTTTCTGAAACCAAATTGATTATCATATAGTAGTTTATTTTTTTCTAAAAATGTTATTAACCGTGTTTTTATACATTTTTCAAATACCTTCGATCTGCAAATATGGTCTGTAATCACTTAAAATTTTATAGCCAACGTAATGTTTGCATTCATGACTAAACTTCTTAAAATCTTTCCTGTAGATATTAAGTTAATATAAAACAATTTTTATTCTGGGCAACAAGACTGAGTCGTATGCCACCATTAAAAGTTTTGAAGGGAAGCACTGCAAGAAAATGAGAGAATAATAAAAATAATAATTATATCACAGGGGCGTAGGAAGTGTTAAAGTGGAAATGAAGCTAATCAATTTATAGCTATAAAGGACAGAATCTTCTTAGAGGTAACTTCGTTTCTAGCCCTGACGAGTTCTCTGATTCTTTTATTTCTTTTTTTCAGCTGAGAAACATTTTGTTTTGTTACATACAACCCCAGGCTTTCACGTAACGATTTTCTATAACGCAACTAATGAGGATATTTTAGCTGAATTCACAATAAATGAAGTTTGTGATAGACGTTTCTGACTAAATTATTAGGATGGATATTGCTGTTTGTATTTCATTTTTAGTAACATATCACCTAAATTGAACTCAGGGCATATAATTATATGTTTTTATTTGTTCGAAATGCAATGAACTACAGTTCGTCTACAAAAATTAATATGTGCATATACAGGGTAATTTACGATAATTTAGCGTCCCTTACGGAGCTTATTTCCGAAGACATTCTGAGCAAAAAATGTCATATCTTCAATTCAATTCAATTTATTCAGCCATTAAACATACAGTGATAGGCTTCGTCACAAAAAAACATACATTTGAAAATACACATATAATTGAAAACAGTAATTAGAATGAAAACACAAAACATTTTGAAATTCTAAAATTAATGAAAACACTTCACTCTTATGTAACAATTGTAACTAATTTAAATAACTTTATTTATTAAAAACAATTTCGTATGAATTTACGTTAAGAAACTCATATACAGAGTAGAAAAGATTAATTAAAAGCCAATTATAAAATCTAGCTTTGAAACTATTGATTGGTAACTTATAACATTGACTGGGAAGCTTATTATATATTTTCATCCCCATGACATAAAAATTTGTACTAGTTTTATGTAATCTACAGTATGGAATATTAATTTTTTTCACTATTTTTAATTTCATGATCATGTATATTGGCTATTAATGAGTAATTGTCTATATTTTGTCAAGTGTAAAGGACTAGGTCGTATATATATAAATTTATGACAGTTAATATCTGTGATTGTTTGAAAAGAGGTCGATAAAGATGGTTTGATTGACATAGAATTCTAATGGCTTTCTTTTGCAAGATGAAGATACTCCCAATTTTGCTACCATTTCCCCAGAAAATTAAAAGGCATACCTAATTATCGATTGAAAGATCGAAAAGTAGCCACATCTTAAATAATTTTGAGAAACACAAGTCATTAATTTCTTTAATAAATATATAACTCGTAGTAATTTTGTGCATATATATTCGATATGTTTAAAAACATTTGTCCTAATCTCAATATTTTCAGAATTACACTAATTTGAATTTGTTTGTAGAATATCATTATTCTTGAGTTTTAAGGTTAAAAGAATATTACAGATAAAAAATAACTATTCGGGAGTATTATTTCTTTAATTAGCTAATATTCTGAAGCTGAAATTGTGTTGTGAATTCCATAGTTGCTTCGTACAGATTTTTTCTTTTCTATTTTTAACTATAAAATTACATTTTCTTACGCATTTATCACAACAATTGTTACAAATCACGCCACTCTTGTAAATTCTTTAAGACTGTACATTAGGATTCATAATTAAACAATAAAGAAACAAGTTCCTAAAGTCGTATGATTTGTAACAATTTTTGTGATAAGTGTGTAAGAATGATACAATTTTAGGTTAAAAATTGAAAAAATAAAATCTGTACAAAGCAATTAACAACTCATTTTTGGCGTCAGAATACTAGCCAATTGAAGAAATGACACTTCTGAATACTTCATTCTCTATTTGTAATAATTTTTTACCAGTAAAACTAAAGAAAATAGTAATGAGCGTTACAAGAGCGGTATGTTAAAGTTTTCATGTTCGAGGAAAAGTTTGAAAAAGCGAAACGTAGTTGAGCTTTTTTAATTTCCGACAATTGAAAGAAAACATACCGCTCGTGTATCATACATTATTTTGTGCGAAAATAGTTTATTACATACCTGAAGGAGGAATTTCTAATTAGTTGCAATGAAATCTCCACCTTGGTTTCTGTTTAATGACGGCAAATTTGCAAAACAAAAATATATATCTTCAACATTGTTGCTTTAAAATGTTTTCTGTGTTTACTTATACTCCAGCATGCCGTGATATACGTCTGTATTTTTTCCCCCAGTCTATAAATGCGAACTTGAAACAAACGGCTTCCTTATTGTTACATGCATCACGAATGCAGTAACTTTAGTAGAGTTGTAGAGTTTACTTAATTTTTGCAAATATTTAAAAACAATAATTAACATTGCAATTTAGGTGAAATTGAAGTGGTAAATTTCCAATTTATAATTATTGCTATATTGAACGTCTCTAAAAATAATATGTTAAAAGCCTAAAGCAGTAAAAGCAATATGTCACTTAAGCGGTAAGAAGAGGGAAATTGTTATGTGTGTTAGGTTGGGAATACTGAATGTGGAATTTTATACTTTCAGCGGATTGGTTTTGTGCGGAAACCAAACAAATACGCATGATCTCCCACAAAAGGTATTTGCCTACACCTTTGGGGAGGCCGAGACGTAGATGGCAGAATAATATAAAAATGGATTTGAGGGAAGTGGGATATGATGATGGAGATTGGATAAATCTTGCACAGGATAGGGACCGATGTCGGGCTTATGTAAGGGCGGCAAATGAAGCCGCAAGTTCCTTAAAAGCCATTTGTAAGTAAGTAAGTGTATGTTTATAGTTGGAAAAATATGCTTCTTTTTCAAACTGTAACTTTTCCGCCATCGAAATAAGCGTTTGCTTACGTTTGTCGTTTGCAAGGGGCAAGGCTTTTTCCATAGATCAATGTGTCATAAACGATCAGCCCTTTAAGTTGGATAAAAGTACCACAGAATTGTATCAGAACTTGAGTACAGTGCATTTTCTAATTTGTTCAAAGATTTTCCGATGGTTTACGAATTTTCAGAAAGTCATAACATCGCTGTAGGATGATTCTCTTCCAGAACTGTCTATTTCTGCAGGGTCAAATGATAATGTGGGACAAACATTGCGCGGTTTCCGGAGTTAGAACATTTTCACGTGCCGCCATTCAGTGGTACTTCTCAACATCGTTACCGTTAGCATAATATTGGTTTAAATGAAGGCATTCACATGTGAAGCACAACCGAGTCATTGTGGCTCGGCGGTCGGTGGTTGACCCTTACAACCAGCAGCCCTGAAGCGCTGCAAGCTTCAGCTGACAAAGCATTCTAGCTGTTTACTCATAATAGTCAATTAAATTAATGAATCATTCTACTTCGTGGCTCGCTTGAACCAGGAATTCTTTTTGCCCTAATTACCTAAATGATTCAATAAATTTCAGTCACAATAATATTAAAATTCTATCAACTTGTTATATTTTGTTTTTGTTAGTTGGTAACAAACAGATTTCGTACAGTATTAGTCATAAGGGAGACTCCACTGATAATCATGAAAATTTTTCAAAAATATGTTATTGGCTATTTCCCTTCTTTATATGATATGATATATGATATGATGTATATGATATGATATATTAAATGATATGAGATATGATCTATGATATGAGATATATATGATATGAGATATGATATGATATGATATGATATGATATGATATGATATGATATATGATATGATATATTATATATGATATGATGTATGACATGATATATTATATGATATGATATGATATATGATATCAGGTATTACATATGATATGATATATGATATGAGATATGATATATGCTATGAGATATGATATATGATATATGATATGAGATATGATATGATATGAGATATGATATATATGATATGATATATGATATGATATATAATATATGATATGTGATGTGATATATGATATGATATGATATGAGATATGATATATGATATGTGATATGATATGAGATATGATATGAAATATGATATGAGATATGATATATAATATGAGATATGATATGATATGATATGATATATGATATGATATATGATATGAGATATGATATGATATATGATATGATATGAGATATGTGATGTGAGATGTGATATGTGATGTGATATGATATATGATATGAGATATGATATATTATATGAGATATGATATGATATATATGAGATGTGATGTGAGATGTGATATGTGATGTGATATGTGATATGTTATGTAATATATGATATGAGATATGATATGATATATGATATGAGATATGTGATATGAGATGTGATATGATATGAGATGTGATATGATATATGATATATGATATGATATATGATATGTGATATATATGATATGTGATGTGATGCGATACGATACATGATATATGATATGATATATGATATGATATATTATATGAGATATGATATGATATATGATATGAGATATGTGATGTGAGATGTGATATGTGATGTGATATGTGATATGAGATGTGATATGATATGAGATGTGATATGATATATGATATGATATATGATATGTTATGTGATGTGATGCGATACGATACATGATATATGATATGATATGATATGATATGATATGATATGATATGATATGATATGATATGATATATATTTCATGTCAACATTTACATCCATGTAATGTGGACCTCACAATTTGTATCCGGTGCCACAATTACATTCATTACATATACACCTCTTGTAGACGCTCTTATAATTTAACTTTCGACCCCATTTAGATCATTCAAAATTGACACTTTTGAGACTTCGTTCTTAAGAATATAATATCCATACTCCAAATGGATTTAATTCAATTCTGATTATAAATATGTTTAAATTTATTTTTAATTAAGGCTGTAAGGGGACGTGGCCTTTAAAGAGCTGTCAAAATTATTTTTTCATCTAAGAATTCTTTTTTACAAATTTCTGATTTAAAATCTAGTAACTTTTTGTTTTGAAGTTGGCTCCATGAAGTTATTAGATGAATGTAGCGGAGGGGAATTGAGTAGATAAGTGTTATTTAGATATTCAAATCAATTTTTCTGTGTTTATTTTTCTTGATTCAACACCAACTTGTTAATGCCAAATATTAATCAATCTGGATGAAATTTTTACTACAAGTATTTGTGAGGTAGCTGCATGTTTCTACGCTTTTATTTTGTAAGAAATGCTGCTTGCTTGTTTATTAATATTTTTTCATGAACTATAGAAAAAAAACATCTTCAAAATTAAAAAAAAATGTATGTGAATAAATTATATATATCACAAAATGAATGCATAGGAATGTTTGTCTATGTCTTGTGAATGTAACCAAAAAAGGAAGGTACAAATTGAGATCTTCCACTAGGAACTTGAGTCTGAAAATATTTCTAAAAAAAAAAGTAAAAAAATCAAACCCAAAAACAATTAAGAGCTCAAAATTTGGATTTAGTTAGTCCTTTACATAATAAATATGTTGTCAAAATTTGTCATGAAATATAATATATACTTTTTTCTGCTCTTTCATCCAGTGCCACTATAATACTAATATTGCCAATTACCACTTCAAAATCCACTACAATCCTTTGAGGTAAACCCAGATATTTTCCGCTGTATAAGTATTTTCTAAAAAGTAATTTGTACAATATACCCGAGATATAGTGTCTATTATCCAAAAAACTGAACCTGAAGCTATGAAACTTTTAGCGTGGAAGTCGAATTTGCCGTTGATATGAACGATTCAATATTAAGAATACGTAAGTATATCTCAGACATGTCCCGCGCCGTGGCGTCGTGGTCTGACGCATCCTGCCTAAAACTCGCGTTACGGAATGCGCGCTGGTACGAGTCCTCATGGGGGAAGAAATGTTGTCATGAAATTTCAGCCAGTGTATGGGGACCGGTGCCCACCCAGCATCGTCATGCACTTCGGGAGCTACGATATGTAGCCTATCGAAATCCGGTTGCGAAAGCCAGCTACAACGGCTGGGGGGATCATTGTGCTAACCACACGATAACTCCATTCTGGTTGGATGATCGTCCACCTCTGCTTCGGCATGTGGACGTGAGGCCACCAGCCGGCTTGTCAGTCTGGGCCCTTCATGAGCTGTAGCGCCACGGATTAATATTATTAATATTATTATTTTTTTAATTATTATTAGACAGTAGATGCGGGATGACTTATCGTTGAATGTAGGTACATATTTACTATATGTTACATTTTTTTCATTCAGACCATTGACTCAACAGGTTTTAAACATAAACAGACGACGTCAACAAGGTACTGTATCTCCGTATAGTCAGAAGGAAAAGAAAAATAACGTACTGTAGTACATACCTTGCAAGGTTAAGTCCTCGTCATCATTGATGCAATTACCAGCGTTGCAGTAAACGACGATATATTCTCGTAAGTTGTCGAAGCTGAATCGTCTTCGCCTATCGCTTAAACAGTTTTTGTATTAAGAGAATTTCTGAAAAAAAAAACTCTAAAATGGGGATCACTCAATTTCTTTAGAGGAATATTTGTACTGAGCATCATGTTGCACGTGTCGTTTAGACTTGCACAACTAAATGATGATGATGATGATGATGATGATGATGATGATGGTTCCTCAGATTTTATTTCAACGCATTTCTTGTGCGATGTACTGTTGCAATGTTTCTGTATAGCCTGAGTTGTTCTGGTTATTATTTCAATTTTAAATACATTACACACGATATTGTCTTCGTTAATACATAAAATGTCACTCTCATACTTCTTAATTGCATTTCGTATCTCTGAGCGAATTTAACGTTTTGACTTCGACATTATGAACGGATCAGCACTACATTATTCAACTCGTACTAAATACTTGAGCAGGATAACACAACTGCACACATTGCGTTGCAATGCTACTATGAACGAACCGGGGTTCCTTGTTCTGTACGCTGCTGTACTCGCCAGGTACACAAAAGACGGACGGCGCGGCACGTGCCATATACTCCGATACGAGACAACTTCACTTTTCCTTAAGTCATCCCGCATACACTGTCTGTTTATTATTATTATTATTATTATTATTATTATTATTATTATTATTATTATATCTCATATGTTGTAGAGGAAAACACTAAATTACTTTCAATACCATTAACAAGAATAAATTAATTGTAAAATCTTCACTTGTTCCACATCGTGTGTGCGCGTGCGTCCGTGTATGTATGTATGTATGTATTTATTTTTTATTTTATTAGGTTATTTTACGACGCTTTATCAACAGCTTTGGTTATTTAGCGTCTGAATGAGATGAAGGTGATAATGCCGATGAAATGAGTCCGGGGTCCAACACCGTAAGTTACCCAGCATTTGCTCGTATTGGGTTGAGGGAAAACCCCGGAAAAAACCTCAACCAGGTAACTTGCCCCGACCGGGAATCGAACCCGGGCCACCTGGTTTCGCGGCTAGACGTGCTAACCGTTACTCCACAGGCGTGGACTGTATGTATGTATGTATGTATGTATGTATGTATGTATGTATGTATAATACGTATTCGCTGCAGACTACTTTTGCAGCAATTGTGATATTCAAAGCAGTGTGACCTGCCAAGTGAAGACTATATTATTACAGGATTTTCTGGGTGTTTTTGAAGGCTAGTGTAAACAATGTCGTCGTTGTGTAGAGTAGAGAGGCGAAAATATTGGAGTTAGCAGTAAAAAATTGATTACCTAGTTATTTTTCGTAATATATACGGTCGCTCGCTTTGTGCAGTTCGAGATGATACTTTTGAACGTGAATTTGAAACGTAAACCGACGGACACTCAAGTTGATATATGTAGCACTGATGGCGCTCTTTACTTTGCAAATGTTTCTCGTATGTCCGTTTATGAACTGCTTGGTGTTTAATTCAGAAGCACAATGTTGCTTCTAGCATTACAAAATAATGTAGTCGGTGACATTCCCTAATTAGAATTAATTTTGAAAATTCAATTAGAAATTTAATTATACTAGAGTTTGCTGCACATAATTATCTTCATTAAAAATGAATGAATTTAGTTTCGTCGTGTAAGTTATATTCTAACTCTCGTTATTATCTTTATGCACTGTAATTAATGTATAAAGTAAAGAAAGGTAAGTGTACGCACCTAGTTATTATTGTCTGTGGAATCTATTGTATTATAGATGAAATATAGAAAATTGTTTAATGAATGACAGTATTATACGGATTATAAATTCAGCTACAAGTAGAAACGAGAAATAATAGACAATGATTACAAAAAAAGAGCTCATCGTATTTTGACAAAGAATTTGAAGAAGAGAAAAATTTTTTCGCGTTGGGTAGCTCACTGCTGACTACTGAACAGAAGTACAGGGACATCATTTTATTTTTACTAATATTTTTAATATTGACCTGGCTATATCAATTGAGCTATCCATTCGCATGTATTAATTATGCAGTGTATATTGTACTGTTACAGCACATTAGCGTACAATATAGAGAATGAAGTTAAATTGAAAAATTATCATAATATGGATATTTAAACATATTTTTGAAAATGGTGGCCGTTCATTTTGATACAGGCTTCAGTTCTTTGTGCATATTATCGCACTATAGACTATTGTACGTAATTCCAATTACCAGTTTCGTCCTTCGTACGAGTAACTCATGTTGAAATAATTCTATACCTACTCTATAAAAGAGTACCTTACGTACTGTAAATTTAATCTTCACTTCTGCCCAATCCGAAAAGATAAAATTACTCAGAAATGCTACCTACTGTCCGTTCAAGTGATTTTGTCGCAGGGTCGTAGAAAGGGGGGGGATCACGTGACAGGTAATTACTTAACGAGGCACTTTTATTTAAGTTATTTTAAACAGTTATATAATATTGCGTAGACGTACAATTCCTAACAGAAATTAATGTCTTCAGAAAAGAGCTAAGACAGCCCAGCTACTAGACCAGGGCTGGGCATCGGGAGCGGAACCAGTCTCTAAACGGGGACGGTTAATATTCATCCGTCACTGAAGCACCTGTGCGCGGTGTTCGGCGAGGAAGAAAGGGGATGAAGAGAAATCATACGGCTCCCCGTGAGAGAGTAGAATCCGCTCTTGCTGCCCAGCTCTGTACTAGACTTTACAGACAGGCGAACAGAAGCGGGTGGGGGAAACCGGGATGCGAAGTAGGCAAACGGACGACAGTACCTGCGCGAAAATATGATTTAATATTGAAAGCTCTTTCGTCACTGGAAAACGCGAACGTATTTCTGGAACGTACTATACTCACTAACTCAATACTGCATACGCGGCCTTGGTTCTGCGTGGAGGACGGTTGGAAGTTTACTAGTAGAGGAGGTGGGTACAATAAAAATTGAAGTAAAAATAAAATGATGTCCCTGTAGAAACGTCTGGACATTGCAAACTTGCTGACAGCACCATCACGAAAACAAGTATCCCAACAAGAAACTCTATTACGGTCCACTATAAGTTCATCACAAACTCCACTCAAAACACTGAGGAAGTGTGGATTTCTGTGGGGGGGTTTTGCCACTTAAAAGACTTGATCTTTGGTCTTCAATCGTCACAGTACCCGAGACACTTGTAGGCTCCATTTCTAGCTCTCATTACCTAAACACAGAGGATGCAATGGACGAAACAAACACATGTGCTTCTTTCTCAAACCTTCAACTGCAACTGACGTAATTTTCATTCGTGTTGAGTCATCCACTTCACAGCTCTGTAAACATGTACATTATTTATGAAATAACCCTCGTATATACAGGGTGTTTCAGGATAAATAGTAAATATTTTAAGGGGTGATAGTATGGACTGTTCTGAGTAAAAGAAAATCCCTATAAACATGTGTCCAATTTTTATTGGGTACAAAGATGCAGCTGTTAGAATGTAACCCAAGAAGGCGTTAAGCGAAGGCAAATGATTACGTTCAGAGTTAATTCTCATAAATCCCACCATCGACTTCAATGCACTTTCGACTTCTCTTGACAATACCACGTCTAGCTCTTGTGAGATCGTCTTGGCTTTCTTTTAATTAGGGCAGCATTATTCATAATCCGAAAGATTGAATCGGCTCTCGTGTCTACTTTTTCTTTGTAGACTTCGTCTTTCAACCATCTTCACAGGCAAAAATCTAAAGAGTAAAGTCCGGGGAACTTGATGGTCAAGAAACGTGACCATATCTGCTGATCCATCTTCCGGCGAATGTTAGGTTTAGATGATGTATCACCTGACGACTAGAATGTGCAGGAGCTCCGTCATGCTGGAAGAACATACCCATCCTTGTAGCCAAAGGAACCTCTTCCAATAATGCTGGAAGCTCGTTTTGAAGAAATTCTAGATAACGGGGTCCTATAAGACGATGCGGTAATACAACAGGCCCAAGCAACTTCTTGTCTATCATACCACACCACACATTTACAGAGAAGCGTTCTTGAAAATGTGTCTCCACAATGGCATGTGGGTTTTCTTCGAGCCACTGAAGTGAGTTACGAGTGTTATTGATACCGACACGAGTGAAAGTGGCTTCATCAGCGAAGAGTAAGAATGGACTTCAATCCTACGTTCATAGACATCTATGACGTAGTGCAGAGGGCGGCCACTAGAGGGAACCCAAGAGTTGGAACTTAAACTGAGACGATTCTGTCCGACACCGGGATGGGTATCCGGTGCGACTTAGTGGATAAAACATCAGCACGTAGAGCCGAAAACCCGGGTTCAAATCCCGGTGCCGGAGAGAATTTTTCTCTGTTCCATTACTCTTTCATCGTATGATGACGCAGAATATCTGCATGGAAATATCATATGTACTTCGGTACATTAAAATAATATATATGATATCACTTCGTGATTTAAGACGGCGCTTATTCCGTCGGATCCCGGCCAACTAGTCACTCATAACGAGTGCACCTCAGCAAATGTGTGGACTACGGTCCTACGTTCATAGACATCTATGACGTAGTGCAGAGGGCAGCCACTAGAGGGAACCCAAGAGTTGGAGCTTAAACTGAGACGATTCTGTCCGACACCGGGATGGGTATCCGGTATGGCTTAGTGGTAGCACGTAGAGCTGAAAACCCGGGTTCAAATCCCGTGCCGGAGAGAATTTTTCTCTGTTCCATTACTCTTTCAGAGTAAGAATGGGAATACTCGGCGATTTACAAGTAGCCATTGACAAAATTCCAATCGTCTACCTTCATCTCCTGCTCGAAGGTGTTGAATCCGCTGTAAATTATAACGATAGAACTCGTGCATACGTAATGTCCGGTATACTCTTGTATGTGGAGCACCAATACTTACTTACTTACTTACTGGCTTTAAAGGAACCCGCAGGTTCATTGCCGCCCTCACATAAACCCGCCATTGGTCCCTATCCTGAGGAAGATTAATCCATTCTCTATCATCATATCCCACTTTCTCTCAAATCCATTTTAATATTATCTTACCACCTACGTCTCGGCCTCCCTAAAGGCCTTTTTCCCTCCGGGCTCCCAACTAACTCTTATTTGAAGGATTGGTAACAAGCTGTTTTTTGCGGTGATGGGTTGTTAGCATTTCGCCCAACCCCCAAGCTGGAGGACCACCTCTCATCGGCTGTCCGCGACTGCTTATTCAATATATTCACAGCTACCCTCCATATCTGGAGGCCGTCTCCTCGATCCGCAACCTGAGGACGCGCCATGCCGTGGTGATAGGGACCCACAATACGTTCAGAAATTCTGCGTGTGCTTGTTGAAGGATTACGTTCTACGAACTGAATAATGTTTTCTATGTCATCCACATTCTGTTACTTTTACATGTTCAGATGAAATATGACTGCTGGGAACTGCACCAGTATCACGCAGTATAGTGAAAAAACGAGTAAATACTCTTGAATCTGATATTATGCGGTTAGAAAACCGCCTGCCGTATTCTCTACAAGCAACAACAGCGTTTCCCGTACAAAACCCGTACACAAATACCATATCGGCATACTCAGCGTTTGTAAATACGAGCGACATGCTTAAACGATGCAGTAGAATTGGCCAACAAATCACAATCACAGTTGAAAAATTCAATTATGTAAACCAGTGTTCTCAACTGATGCCCATAGGAGCAAGCGCGCGCTTTAGAGCCCAGGAGAGCCTGAGCGCTTTACAGCGGAAAGAAAAGAGACAGACGAAAGAGCTAGTATATGCCGCTTGTCGAGCTATATACAGGGATGGCCAGCACTGATTCAATAGATAAACGGAAGAGAACTTATTAAAACTGTATCCATGTTAATTTTTAGATTTGTCTGAGAAGTATAAGTGCATTATAAGAATGTAAGTTTTAATTTTAATGTTAATTTTTCACGAGTATGCTCTTTTATTCAAAAGGAATATTTTCTCAACTCTTTTACAGAAAAGTGAAATTTTCAGATATGTTAGTTTAGTAGCCTTACAGGTACTAAAACAATATTTTCGTAAATCTAATTATATCGTAAATACGTATTACTGAATATAGTGTATTAAGATTTTTGAAAATATTCGCATGAAAAATGTTTGTAAGGAAGTGAATTAACAAAGCAAATATTGTTACATCACAAACAAAAGATATGTGCCTATGTGTTGGTAAAAAGTCAGCTCTATAGCTTCAGCAGATTTCGAGATAATTTAATATTCTGATAACAGAAAGTTGCGCACCAATATCAGCTATAAGCATAATGCGATAAGAGTTTTATTATGTAATATTAGTTACAGTTAAAACATATACCTATACAACTTGGCCTCGTACTATAATATTGTTTTGATTACTTTTATAGGGCTAAAGATACCATCAATATCAATTTCAACTTATCATGCCATATTCAGTGCCTTTCTTTGGGATAACACTTTCTTCATGAATGATGTGTTTAATTCACTTAGTACAGTATAGTTGTAGTTATTATGGAATTTGAGTGAATATTCCTTCTTTACTCTTTATTATGTTATTAATGTTTAAAACACAACTGCAATATTAGGCTAAGAAATAGGTGTTAGTACTTTTGTTTTACAGACAATATAGAAAATAACAAACAGAAAGAAGCCATATAAAAATAACGACACAAAATTTCACGTTCCGTTTGAAGTTTGTGCACCACTGTTTTCTTAATCCAACAGGCTGCTTATTCCTCCTAGCATACCTAGCGCTTAAAGCCCGCGCACGACGTCAAGGTCATAAAAATGCGCTTGCTTTGACATCACTGAAACTAAAGCACAACTTCACAACTTGAACTTCGAAAAAAAAAAAATGACAATCGATAAATAAGCCCGGAGTAGCAACACATGAAACGAAAGTGCATTGAACGTAATCATTTTCCTTTCCTTAACACCTTCTTGGGTTACATTCTAACAGCTGTATCTCTGTACCCAATAAAATTGGACACATGTTTATATGAACTTTTTTACTCAGAGCACACTATTACCCCCTAAAATATTTACTATTCCTCCTGAAACACCTTGTATTTACTATTACCCAAACAATGTTACAAAATAACACATTATGTTCTAGTGATATAAAAAGTTGTGAATATGCTTTAGGATTAGACTACAGGACTGTAATATGCTTGTATACATTTAATAATTTTACATCATTCCAGTTTGAAATTCATCAGTATGTAATTCTCAGATCTGAATAATGACCTCATTACAAATTCAATAATAGAAACTAGACTGTGTAATGAATTCACTTCTATTATGATTACAGGTAAAACAAAGTTCGTAATCTATTCAACAAGTAATATATGCAGACGCTTTGAGAACTCATATAAAGTAAGATGAATACCTGGAAATGAATTAGATTTGTTTTTACTGTTAAGCATAATCTACATATAGTTTTCCCTTCGCGCTGGGAACTTTATCAACGAATTTTAACATAATAACTTTCTTAGAAATAAAATATTCCACAATTTACATTAATACATTCTATGAATAGAGTTTACTACATTAAGAGTGTTCTGCTCCCATATGAGGACTTGTTAAGTCCTGGCACTAGATCATTCATTTTTGTTCGAGTTGATACAAAATAGCGCGTATATAGAGGACAATATCTAAGTACATGATAGCGGGCACGTAACATAGCGTATTAATCATAAAGTCGTGACCTAGGGCAGAGGCTCTGGGGAGCGCGAACTGCAGGATATGGTTGTCGTTTAAGGGAATGAACAAGTGAAATATTCAAATTATGCATTTGTGATGCTAATGGACTGAAATTTTTACCACAGAGTGCTGATATGTATTTAAAACATCCCTATAAATTTCATCAATGTATCTTAATTAGTTTTGAAGAAATTAATTATTTACCAATTAATACTAATTAATATTTAAAAAATGCTGCATGATGAACGCTTAACATTATGAATTTAAAAAAAATATGGAACAGTTCCTCTAACAATAATAAAACATCTATCACATGATTTTTAGTTAGCACTTCTTAGTTTCTGAGAAAAAAATTCAAAACTGGGTGAGTGCCAATTTAAAGAAAAAAATTAATTTCATGCATCTTAATCAATTTATATCTTGGCAAATAATAAATATTTTAAAAATCCATGTGACAGTCTTTTTCCTTTAGGTAATGTGGGCTTGTGGTAAAAATTTCATCACTATTGGTTAAGAAATGCATCATATGGAGCAATTTGAACATGTTAAAATGTAATAAAATTTAAAAGGGAGAAAATCAAGTTTTAAAGTACAACACTATGTTTGAGTACTTACACATTATGGAAATTGCTTAAAACCCTCCTGCCTGATATGTTGACCCCTCCTGCTGCTTTTTCCTACTTTCAGTGACACTTTTTGACAAACGTAGCTTCTTCCTGCTTGTTTTGAAGTTCTCACTGGTTGAAGTAGCCGCTTGCTGCAGTCGACGCTTGTCTCTCCTATTGCCAATTTTGTATGCTGCAGGAGATAATTTCACTGTTGACACTAAATCTCTCATGGAAATGTTTGCTGTACAACCCATGTTAAATTCAGTCACAGCAGAAGTAACAGCCACTTCAAGTTTTTTTTTTGATACAAAAATTTCTTTTGGGCACTTCCGCCATATCACACTATGAACACTTTCATTCACATTTTGAGTTTTTCCTGCAGTGCACTTGCTAAGAAGTTCATCACTAGCTAGTCTACAGTACACTGGCATGATTTTAGCCACAACATCAGGTCGCAACACTGTCTTCATGGTTTTCAAGTCATGCTTCGGAACAGCTTCTTGCTTCGCAATGGCCCGGTTGAAGAAGCACCATGACTTTTCACCACTAGGGCATCTTGAATGCAGGGGCTTGTCATTCGTGGACATTGCATGGTCAAGTGTTGCATAGATGGCTTTCTTCATCTTGTTTACATCGGGGATATTATCAATAATGGCCTTTCTGTAGTAATTTTGCAGTCGAGGTATCATTTCTGCAGTCAGACTTCCCTTTTTTTTGCCTCCGATTGAGGAATCTGTCCCTCTCCATTCCCTAACAATATTCTGCAGACCTTTACCTACTCTCTTAGCAACGTGGTTCACACATTCTTCTTTTCTAATGTCAATGCCTTCACCATAAACTTGAAGCTGCTGAAGGTGATGGTGTGTTTTTGCATCCCCGTCAGACAATAAGGTTGTGTACCTCATATTACACAACCTAATGGACCGGGTCCAGAGAATTTCTGCAGCTTTCATCTCCATGGCATTTGAAGATCCATCAAAATTTTTCTCACAAACACCAGCATCTTTGTGACTTTGATACCACTGTTTATATTCGTCACTTGCAACATCCATTTTTTTTTCTGTCTTTTCACAAGTACTGCAATATTTTGACATTATTTCAAAATCTAACACTAGCCCTGTTAAAATATCTATGACTAAACCTAAACCATACTTTGATGTATGTCCACGCTTCATCCATGTGCCATCGTATGACACACCAATATTTATAACATCACTATCACTAATAGAACTGTCCACTTCCATGTGAGCTCGTCTAACTGCAGAGTGAGCATTTCTCAACACATGTTGTCTAACAAGTTTGTTTTCTTCCGTCAGTTTTATCAGGTGAGAGTTGAAGGATGGTGAGCTCAAACCTGCCATACCCATAGCCATACAATGTTGTTCCATAGCAGAGTGTCCTTTTCCCATGGTAACAAAGGCGTTGACCATTCTCCTATTTACATCGAAGGGAGGTCGAGTTGACTCAGTGTTACCTACCTTAGGGCTTGTATACATTTCATTCAACACTGTGTTGCAATTATAACACTTCACTATCACTTTAAATGCAAAGCCTGATGGTTCAGTAAGCTCAGCTTTTGCACTATCCATTCCACATTCACCACATTTTACTCCTTTATACAGTTCACTCCACAAACTTACATGCACTAATGTGTAGTCTTCACTACACTGGGGGGCACTTATATTTGAATTCTCCTGCAAGTTGCCATATTTTATCAACTTTATCTCACTAGCACTTTGTTTATTATTTGTTTCTTTTGACACTTGATCTTCATTATCACCAACTAGGCCTAACACATTTTCTTGTTGCACACATTCCACAATAGTTTTGGCATTCTTCCACCTTATATTTGCTAAATTTTTAGCCCTATTAGCATATTTTGATCGTTTCTTGCACTTATTATGAATGTCACTTAGTCTATTCATGTTTAGAAAACTAAAACTATGCCTAAAATGCTAAATGTTGAGTTATACACGTGGTCTTGAATGTTATTGTGACGATTCCTAACCTAATGCACTTATACTAACTTATTCACACTAATATATACAACTAATTGAATACAAAATTAGTGTAAAACTTTAATAACATCCTAAATAACACGAAATCAGCAAAACAAGTATGAATATTCACGTACAAACGCACAAACTCGAGAAGAAACGGTCCACAAACAATATTTTGCCGTTCAGTTTCAAAACGAAGTATTTGCAGGGCTGACAGGCAAGCTGATAGTATATTCAGGAGTGACAACAAACTTAATTTCACTAGATACACACCAGAAAAAAAACTAGCCCGCTTTATTCAAATTACAAAGCTCAACATAAACTTTAGAGCTGACAGCTCGTTTAAAGGGCAACGAAGCACGTGCAAGCAGACATTTAAACGTCATGTGACACGGTTTAAAGGGCTCCCAAATAAAAAATGAGGCCATATTATGAAAGTAGAAGGTTTAAATAAAATTATGAACATAAAAACAAAAATTTGTATTTTTTTCCATTTTTCCACATTTTTCACTTGTTCGTTCCCTTAAGGGAAAAAGGTAGTCTAGGTGTTTTCATAGAGCGCAATGCTGATTTAAGTGGTTATTTCTCTGAAAGCATAAAAGGTGTTATTTTCAAATTTTTACATGTTACTCTACATGCTTTTAGGATTATATCGCTGGTCAGTTTGTTATATTAACTACTACAGGGACATAATTTTATTTTTACTAACATTTTTAATATTAACTTGCCTATACTTCTGGATCAACGCCGTTTGCTACCCCCTTCCACGACTGGAGTTCCATGATACAGGCGTAATATACAAACAAATCACTTTACTAGGTATAGGAGGGAAGAAAAATAGTTCATCCATTTACGTAAACTAGGATATATTGCGCTTTTGAGTTTGATCATTTTCATCAGGTTTTTGTTTAATCAAAATACAGTACAGTATTAACAATGAGTGTTTTTACTCACGAACTGAGCTGTCCATGTGGACGTATTCATTATGCAGTGTATATTATACTGTCTACAGCACATTAGCGTACAATATAGAGAATGAAGTTAAATTGAAAAATAATCATAATACGGATATTTAAACACATTTTTGAAAATGGTGGCCGTTCATTTCATACAGACTTCTGTTCTAATGTGTATATTATCGCACTATAGACTACTGGACCTAATCCCAATTACCAGTTTCGTCCTTCGTAACTAGTAACTCATGTTTCAATAATTCTGTACCTACTATATAAAAGAGTACCTTACGTACTGTAAATTCAATCTTCACTTCTGCCCGATGCGAGAAGATAAAATTACTCAGACACTATCTACTGACCGTCCAAGTGGTTATGTCGTAGGGTCGTAGAAAGGGACGAAATCACGTGACAGTTAATTACTTAACGAGGCCCTTTTATTGAAGTTATTTTAAACAGTTGTATAATATTACGTAGACGTCCAATTCCTAGCAGAAATTAATGTTCTCAGAAAAGAGCTAAGACAGCCAGCCACTAGCTGGCGAATAAAAGCTGGTGGGGAAAACGGAATACGACGTAGGCAAATGGACGACAGTACCTGTGCGAAAATGATTCAATATTGCAAGCTCTTTCGTCACTGGAAAACGCGAACTTATTTTTGGAACGTACTGTTTACTATGACCGTAAGGCTACTATGACTGTATATGCGGCCTTGGTTCTGTGTGGAGGACGGTTGAACTTCATTAGTAGAAGGGGTGGGAGTGAAGTACATTCAAAAAATTAGGTACAATAAAAATTGAAGTAAAAATAAAATCATGTCCCTGTATAATTGAGTTAAAAAAAATTATTGAAATGAAAGACGAAAAAAACAACAACAAAAAATGTTAAAAATTCATGCACCTTTCTCTTGAAAACTGGTAAATCTACAATGCTAAAATTGTTCATAGATAATTGCAATATACTTATCTACGTTCACTAGCAAATTATAGATCCAGCTCGATTATATTAATTTAAAAAATAATAATATACTTTTATAAAAATTCTATCGAGAAAAACCTAAAATTTTCAACACAAAAATATATCTAAATCTTGTAATACATACTATATCAATGTAAAAATGTTACCATTAAGTCATTATATGATGTACAATGGACGTGCAACATTTCAGCTGTGAAACACAAATATTTTTTCTGAGATATAGGCGCATATATACAAAAAAAAAAGTTGTTTTAAGAAAACCGCGTTCAAAAATCCACATCAGATTCTGACTTATTTACTTACAAATCTACACCAATTATAATATTACTTACTTACTTATTTACTTACTTACTTCCTGGCTTTTAAGGAACCCGCAGGTTCATTGCCGCCCTCACGTAAGCCCGCCATTGGTCTCTATCCTGAACAAGATTAATCCAGTCTCTATCATCATCTCAAATCCATTTTAATATTATCCTCCCATCTACGTCTCGGCCTCCCCAAAGGTCTTTTTCCCTCCGGCCTCCCAACTAACACTCTATATGCATTTCTGGATTCGTCCATACGTGCTACATGCCCTGCCCATCTCAAACGTCTGGATTTAATGTTTCTAATAATGTCAGGAGTTCTGCGTTGCGTAACTTTCTCCATTCTCCTGTAACTTCATCTCTTTTAGATCAAAATATTTCCAAGAACCTTATTCTCAAATCCCTTAGCCCCTCTTTCTCTTTCAAAGAGAGAGTCCAAGTTTCACAACCATACAGAACAACCGGTAATATAACTGTTTTATGAATTCTAGCGTTCAGATTTTTTGAGACCAGACTGGATTACGAAAGATTCTCAGCCGAATAATAACAGACATTTTCCATATTAATTTATTCTGAGTTTAATTTCTTCCCGAGTATCATTTATATTTCTTACTATTGCTTCAAGATATTTTAATTTTTCCATTTCTTCAAATGATAAATTAACAATTTTTATATTTCCATTTCGCAATTGTTTCTGAAATGAAATCTACAATTCCTTTCTCATTCACTGTTTTAATTTAACGAGTAAGCACATTCATGGTCATTTCAATGAAGGGTATTGATATTGTACGATTTGCTGGTTGGAAGAGTGGACCTCAAAACGTTATTGGCTTAAGACCGCAAGATCATAAGATTCCCAATGACAATATTCATTCTTTACTTATTTTGAATTCGAAGTTATAGCCTCAAATTTAATTTGCATACACCAAACTGATTTCCATAGTCTTCACTAGGTCTCTCATATTTATAGGTGTTTTAATTATTGGAAATGGTTTCAATTTTTTAACTGTGTTATGCTCCAGGGCTACAGAGCGCCCTGTAGCATGATTTCCTGTGAAGTATTAAATTTGAAACAGGAACAGTGTCAGTGGAATACACGGTTAAGACGCGCAATGCAATCCCAGCTTGCGAAGTAAATAGATGCTTATCCAGCGTTAAAGGGTTTGTCGCGCGTGTGGTAAATCAATGGCTACGATAAAAGTATTGTTACGCCACAGATCATTGCTGGACTAATCGCATTGGTCCAGTAGAACAAAGCATGCATTTTAATTGGTTAAATTATGTCACGCATTGTTCGAACTCTTTTCTTACGCGTAGTCTATATATATTATTTTAATGTACCGAAGTACATATGATATTTCCGTGCAGATATTCTGCGTCATCATATGATGAAAGAGTAATGGAACGGAGAAAAATTCTCTCCGGCGCCGGGATTTGAACCCGGGTTTTCAGCTCTACGTGCTGATGCTTTATCCACTAAGCCACACCGGATACAAACTCGGCGTCGGATAGAATCGTCTCAGAATAAGCTCCAATTTTTCTCCGTTCCATTACTCTTTCATCGTATGATGACGCAGAATATCTGCATGGAAATATCATATGTACTTCGGTACATTAAAATAATATATATGATATGCGTAAATCACTTCGTGATTTAAGACGGCGCTTATTCCGTCGGATCCCGGCCAACCAGTCACTCATAACGAGTGCACCTCAGCACATGTGTGGACTTCGGTCTTACGTTCATAGACATCTATGACGTAGTGCAGAGGGCGGCCACTAGAGGGAACCCAAGAGTTGGAGCTTAATCTGAGACGATTCTATCCGACGCCGGGGTTGTATCCGGTGTGGCTTAGTGGATAAAGCATCAGCACGTAGAGCTGAAAACCCGGGTTCAAATCCCGGCGCCGGAGAGAATTTTTCTCCGTTCCATTACTCTTTCATCTTACGCGTAGTCTTATTAAAGCGACTTATCACTGTATTGCACTGAATGGAATTAAATGTAATAGATGTTTGATTAAGACGACATCTATAAGCACGTGAAATCAAAAGGGGGTTTTAAGCCCATCTCACCTGGTGGATGGCGTGGTCGGTACCTCGGGCGGGAAAGCGATAACGAAATATAAAAAGTGTTGGTGAGGAGATTCTGGAGGCAGTGAAGATTTTCAGGGAGTATTAATCGAGAGACTTGGTAGCGGCAAGGCGTCAGCCAACGAGATACCTTGTAAGTAATTCAACTTACATGTACATTGTGTAAATATGTAATAAGTCTAGTAGCATTTTATTCGTGTGTAATACAGTCTAGACCTAAGTTCAGTAACCATGTAGTTTTCCTATAGTATCCTGAGAGCTCCAGCTCTTCCAGCAAAATTGTTTTCCATTGTTGAGTAAAATGGTGGTGTCAGAAATACTGATAATTGTGAGCAGGAGACGAACGGAGTAGTCATCCGGTTAGCAAACAGTGCGACCTAAATGACGGTCGCACAACAACTACTGTATTTTAATATGGTAAGTATGACTGGAAAGTGAGTTTATGCTCGACCATGCCGAAATGCAGTAATTATACACCTCGTAGCAGCCCTTTAATGCAACTCATTAAAGTACACCTATTTATTACCATTCAGTTGTTCAGCCAATGTCAAATCACCATTGCACGACTATAAAACCGCAAGTATCGATTATTCTCGGATATGCAATCGAAAGACAATTAGCGAAAAGTCACGGAGGCTGCAAATCCAATACTGTCGCAGAAGGTTATGTTCTGTTACTATAATAATTAGCGTTAATTGTAAATAATATTCAAATAAATTCAATTTGCCATCTCGTTTTTCAATTCTAAATCAATTTCCATGGTTATACCAAGACTAATTTACATGTTATTCTCTAGATTATATCAAGGTCAATGACATTCGTCCCTCGGAAAAAATCAATACTTTCGCGTCTGCGCACATCTCACAATTTAGAAGCTCTGTTCCGCTCCTCACTTGCATGACATAACATGAATACTTATGAATAATTTCAAGTTAGAAATATGGCCGAGCATAAAAAGTCGTATGAAACTTGCTTATAATGGTAATTAAGACGCTCGTATGAAAATTATGAAACGAGCTTGCGCTCGTTTCATAAACAAACATACTCGCGTCTTAATTACTACCATTATAGGCTCGTTGCATAATGTACTATTATGGTATGAATTATTTTTATTAATTTTGTTTCATTAATTGAAGGCAGATTTTAATCTTATAAATGACACTAATAAGGCATGATTCATGAGGAAATTAAGCCAAGAGATAATGGGCCAACATATTACTCTAATCAGATTTCAGATGTATACAAACAATTGTTCTTCCTCCGACACATATCGTCTTAATGAGATGTGCCTACTTGATGTACATTCTACCGTCTGACTCATATTGAAGATCGTTATCATATATGTTAATTGGTCTGACACAATGAAATTATCAGTTACATTTATTATTGTACCCTCCGTCGGTACACAATTGAAAAATAAGACAAAAACAACTGAAAGATTTCGCATTTCGTGTCTTCTTATCACAACACAAGCGCATTGAGATTTCAGTCCATAACCATTGACCCATGGTGCACCATGAACTCTTGCTTAAAATGACCATCGGAACACGTTCTGCAAGATTTCGGTTTCATGGTGGAAAACCCTTTCTACATATACACCGTATTTCAAAATGAGTATCAGGGTTTTAAGGCTTTGTAATATTCATGAAATGAAAGAGCAACTCAATTTTATACGCACATGCACTGTTTCCTCTGTCTGCCGTTAGAGAGCGCGTTGAACGAGTGAGAGAGTCTTTCACGCGTAGCCCCAAGAAATCTGTTCGGAAGGTAGTCGTGAATTAGCAATTCCAGCGACGTCTGTGTGGAGAATTTTAAGGAGACGCGTATGGAAGTACGCGATTGGTTAAACGCCTTTGTACCCGACCGCTGGATTGGCCGAAAGGGGCCGAATGACAAAGCTCGTTTCGCATGGCCTCCACGTTCACCAGATTTAACGCCATGAGATTTTTACCTTTGGGGATTCATAAAGAATCGTGTGTATGTACCTCCGCTACCAGCTGACCTACGACACTGAAGACGGAGGATTGAAGCAGTTGTTGCAACAATTACTCCAGACACACTGATCAAGGTTTGGGAAGAACTTGCTTATCGACTCGATGTGTGCCGTGTGACGAATGGTGCCCACATTGAGCACTTGTAGCAAAACTGTTAGAGTTGTTCTTTCATTTGGTGTATTATTTATAATTGTACGTTAAATTTAATAGATACTACACAGCCTCAAACCCTCGATATTCATTTTGAAACAACCGGTATTAGAAAAAAAATATTCCATTTCGTGCATAAAATCAGCATATATAACATTAATTATTTTTTTATGTATTACAGTATGTTGATCTTTGCACTAATTGTCATATTCTGGCTTGCATGTTAATTTCTAACGTGATAAAATGAGTGTTCTTGTTAGAGACGCTACAGTCCCATCGCTCTCATTTCCGGCAGCCAATCACGTTGCAGGTCGGCTACATTTAAACGTGTGCATCTTCTGATTCACTGATGATGACGTTATGCATTTCCTAAGGCTCGATAAATACTTAATATAATCGCCCGCCATTTTGGCTCTTTCGTTGGCGTTCGCAGAAAGCACACGAGGACGTTATTTGCCGCTCAATTATTTGCTGAATTACAGTGCGTTTGATTTATTGTTATAGGAGCTACGACATGATAATGTTTAACGGTGTGGCAAATAGATTCCTAGTCTGGTAGCTCAGCAACGAAAGAACAAAAATGGCGAACGATACTACCTACCTAGACTTTATAGAGCCTTCACTTCCTATGACGTAAGCAAAGAGGAGGAGTCACGCCGGGAATAACAGCGTCGCGGCTACAGTATTTGCGGAGTAATACAGTTGTATGAAAAGAGTGCAATTAGAAGCGTAAACGAGAACTTAGTAGAAGTTTGTTTTATGAATGTGATGAATATGTTCACATATGAGTGTCACAATTTTGAAATACTTGTGATGTAATTAAAATATTTTTATGCTCGACCATGCCGAAATGTAGCAGTCCTTTAATACATGTCATTAAAGTACACCTATTCATTAAAGTTCAGGTTTTCGATTATTCTCGGATATGCAATCGAAAGACAACTAGCAAAACGCCACGCAGGCTGGAAATCCAATACTGTCGCAGAAGGTTATGTTCTGTTACCATAATAATTAGCTAAAATTGTAAATAATATTCAAATAAATTCAATTTGTCATCTCGTTTTTCAATGTCGAATTCAATTTCAAGCTTATATCAAGTTTAACGTTTAACTTACTCTCTAGATCAAGGTCGTCGACATTCGTTGCCCGGAAAAAATCAATACTTTCGCGTCTGCGCACATCTCACAATTTACGAGACTGCACAAGGTCAGTTCGCTCCCCAGTCGCATAAGAACAACATGAATACTTATGAATAATTTCAAGTTAGAAATATGGTCGAGGATAAAATGTCATATGAAACTTGCCTATAATGGTAATTAAGACGCCCATATGAAAATGATGAAACTCGCTTGCGCTCGTTTCATAAACATCCTCGCGTCTTAATTATTATCATTATAGGCTCGTTGCATAATGTACTATTATAAGCATAAAATCACGCTTCTTCACTGCTTGTAACTAGCACTTTACTATTCTGCAAGGTCTCATGAAATGATGTAGTGCTTAAACTTTGACATTTAAGCTTTGTGATTTATGGAATAATGTCAATATTTGAAGTTGGCTGATGCTAGCTTACTTGAGGAAACTTCTTGACACTCTCTACGTGTAAGAGTTCGTGCGACATGGTCGCGTGCCTATCAGCTCCCCTATTTCATTCAATCCCGAAACGCGTTTATTTCCAGGAGCAGTAAAATTGTCGAGAAAACGCCCCCTTCTTCTTATGAACACAGTGTTTGTGTAACTTTACCGTAGGCAAATTAAATCTACAGTAAGATTGGACTATGTGATAATCTCCTACATCAGATTTTGTATGAGAATGTAATTCAATTGATGAATAACATGAGCTGTAAATGTACCAATTCAGTGACTGTACACATAAAGTTTTTATACTCTCTTCGAGATGAGAAAAATGTGCCTCTTCTATACCTACTTACTTACAAATGGCTTTTAAGGAACCCGCAGGTTCATTCCCGCCCTCATATAAGCCCGCCATAGGTCCCTATCCTGTGCAAGATTAATCCAGTCTGTATCATCATATCCCACCTCCCTCAAATCCATTTTAATATTATCCTCCTATCTAAGTCTCGGTTTCCCCAAAGGTCTTTTCCCCTCCGGCCTCCCAACTAACACTCTATATGCATTTCTGGATTCGCCCATATGTGCTACATGCCCTTTCCATCTCAAACGTCTGGATTTAATGTTCCTAATTATGTCAGGTGAAGAATACAATGCGTGCAGTTCTGTGTTGTGTAACTTTGTCCCTTCTCCTGTAACTTCATCTCTTTTAGACCCAAATATTTTCCTAAGAACCTTATTCTCAAACACCCTTAATCTCTGATCCTCTCTCGAAGTGAGAGTCCAAATTTCATAACCATACACAACAACCGGTAATAGAACTGTTTTATAAATTCTAACTTTCAGATTTTTTTAAAGCAGGCTAGATGAAAAAGGCTTCTCAACCGAATAATAACAGGCATTTGCTATATTTATTCTCTGTTTAATTTCCTACCGAGTATAATTTATATTTGTTACTGTTGCTCCAAGATATTTGAATTTTTCCACCTCTTCGAAGGATAAATCTCCAATTGTTATATTTTCATTTCGTACAATATACTGGTCACGAGACATAATCATGCACTTCGTCCTTTCGGGATTTACTTCCAAACCTATCGCTTTACTTGCTTCAAGTAAAATTCCCATGTTTTCCCTAATCGTTTGTGGATTTTATTCTAACATATTCACGTCATCCGCAAAGACAAGAAGCTGATGTAACCCATTCAATTCCAAACCCTCTCTGTTATCCTGAACTTTCGTATAGCGTATTCTAGAGCGAAGTTAAAAAGTAAAGGAGACGTGCATCTTCTTGCTTTAGCCCGCAGTAAATTGGAAAAGCATCAGACAGAAGCTGGCCCATACAGATTCTGCTGTAAGTTTTACAGAGACACATTTTAATTAATCGAACTGCTGTAGTTTCTTCGGAATACCAAATTCAATAAGAATATTATATAAAACTTCTCTCTTAATAGAGTCATGTCGTTCCGGTCGCTCGAAGAGTATCATCGACTTTGAGAGAGGAAGAGAGATTGAGGGTGTTTGAGAATAAGGCGCTCAGAAAAATATGGGGCTGAGAGGGAAAAGTTACAGGATAATGGAGAAAGTTACACAACTCACAACTGAACGCATTGTATTCTTCACCTGACATAATTAGGAACATTAAATCCAGACGATTGAGATAGGTAGAGCGTGTAGCACGTATGGGCGAATCCAAAACTGCATATAGAGTGTTTGTTGGGAGGCCGGAGGGAAAAAGACCTTTGGGGAGGCCGAGACGTAGATGGGAGGATAATATTAAAATGGATTTGAGGGAGGTGGGATATGATGTTATAGAGACTGGATTAATCTTGGTCAGGATAGGGACCGATGGCGGACTTATGTGAGGGCGGCAATGAACCTTCGGGTTCATTAAAAGCTATTTTGTTTTTGTATTGTAGTGTATTTATCTACGTCTACTTCGAACATTAACTGTAGCTATAATTTCCACATTCTTTTCTGTCGAATCATGCATGTACTGTACATCTAAATACATTGTAATTTACATTAATTTTTTCCCTCGCATAATTACGAAGATGGATTTCGAAACACCGTATTTCTGTGAATTTTACAGAAATTAAATTTCTGAGAATAAATAATTCTCTGAGTGAAAATATTTATATCTTTCAACCTGTGTACAGTTGTTATCTTGCATATTTATGCCCTAAAAATGCATTTATTTCTATTCTATTTGGATTTCCTTGGTATGCAAGTCTTGTTGGCACAAGGATGTGACTGTACCTGGAGTTTCTCACTCATGTATCTGATCGCTAGGCGTTTCAGCTAGAAGGCGGATGCAAATGTTTCGTTTCCATTGTCACCGAGTCTAAGGTATAGAAAAAAAGAGACGAAAGGGGGGAAAACTCTACTTTTATCTTCATTCTTGTTTTCAACTGAAAATGTCGATATCGTTACTACCGGAAAGAGAAATGTTATACAATGGAGTCTGCAGTAATATGAGTCGGACGCGTCTGCTTCAATGACGTCGTATCACATTCTTTTTGTACAAGTTTCACAGGAAATTTCGCTTCGCTTAACCTTTCACTGCGAGATCAATTTCTGACTTAAAACATGTAGCCTACTGATGATAGGAGAATACCGGCGTACTCCTATATCTTACGTATCTGCATATTTTGGAATCGATTTCTCTACAAAGAAGATATTTCATAATATTTCTAAAATAGTTTTCTTGATCCTGATGTGTTACAGCTCAAATTGTTGGGTAAATACGAAGTCCCGTGAGAATATCAACAGCAGTAATTTCAAACCCCATCGGGACGCATTACCAACAGTAATCTCACTAGAGGTTTTGATTTATCTAGACGAGCGTTTCTCAAACTTTTTTGAAGTGAGGACCACTTTTTAAGTCAGAACAGTTCCGCAGACCACCTTACTCTTGTTCCCTTCGAAAGCAAATTTATCATTTTTATATTTTAATACTTCTATTTTAAAATAGAATTAATTAATTATAATGTTTTTGTAATTATATTTTTTGTAGCTAATAATGCTTTTGTAATTATATTTTTTGTAGCCAATAATACTTTTGTAATTATATTTTTGTAGCCAATCACAAGTAACTTATTACAAATTCTGTGCATTGTTGATTCATCGCTTGCCTGTTAGCAGTTGTTTGAAATCGTTCTTACGTGGTACACGCTAGTAGTTGTCCATGTCTCTGTTAAATAGTGTCCATTATAGATAATGGAAAACTGGCTTCGATTCGGATCTTTGAAAAGAAAGGAACATGATGATACGCTTCATTTAGGCAGTGCTAATAGTTCAGAAGCTGTGTGTGAAGAAATATGTATATTAATTATAGTGCCATTAAAGAAATATCTAGTCCTAGTGGTAGCTATTCAAAGAAAAAATATTTTCGTAAATATGACAAGAGTTGTGGCAATAAGAGTGAACCAAAACCTCGGTGCGTTGTTCGTTACGAAGTGCTTCCAAACGAGTGTATGAAACCCGCGAAATTGAAACGGCACTTAAGAGACGAAACACACAAGTGTAAAAGGTAAACCTGTCGGATTTTAAAATGGGTGGAGTCTAAAATTTGTTATATCGTTATCTGGAAAAACAAATAAAAAAATTAACACTGAAACATGCCCGATTTTCAACAAAGATGCAATTTGGCAAGTTTTATTATTTGTGTACGACGTGCAGTACGTGCCCATTTCAATGTCCAGACTGGGTGTCGGCAAAACTATTAAGAAAGTCATGAATACATGAAAAGGTTCGGTACTTTGGTCTTCTGTTATGAATTCGGGTGGTCCCTGGCTGGGTTACAGGCTCGGCGCTAGATATGCAGGAAAAAAGATGGCGAGGAACGCCAAGTTCATAGTGCTTTAAATCCCTCTTTTGTTGATGACTGCAGAGTGGGAAGTGGGTAGACGGGTTAGGGTAAGAAATTTCTTAAAATATTAGTACACGGAGAAAATGTGAAAGACGATTGCCATGTGTCATTTCTAAACTCTGAGATTTTCAGCTATAGTGTGATACGCAATTTGTTTAAATTTTATTTTTCCTTCTGTCTTTTTTTTGAAGAACCACAAGGGCAGAACTCGAGGACCACAGGTGGCCCGCGGACCATAGTTTGATAGACGCTGATCTAGAGAAAATCAAAACTCGAGTGGGATTCAATTGACTATTACACGATTAGAAGAAAATATATAAAGATCAGAAGAAATAAAGTACTTTGAAACAATAAAATATGAATTACTTACTAAAATTCTGTTTCACTAATATTAGCTTCTCCAATACGTTTGAACGGAGCCGGCAATTTCAGTTGACTATCTATGCGGTAAACAAATGACGATCGCAAAGCATGTTTTATAGTACGTACCGTAAAGAATTTGCAGTTTGAAATGTTGGCAAACAGAGAAAAAAATGGTAGGGAGGTGATAAAAACAGAAGAAAGTATATATAGAATAAAAGAAATAAAGTACTTTAATACAATAAAATAGGTATTAATTGACTTATTGAAGTTTTATATGATATTCTTATTGAATTTGGTATTCCCATGAAACTAGTTCGATTAATTAAAATGTGTCTCAGTGAAACGTACTGCAGAGTTCGTATAGGTCAGTTTCTGTCAGATGCGTTTCCAATTCATTGTGGGCTAAAGCAAAGAGATGCACTATCACCTTTATTTTTTAACTATGCTCTAGAGTATGCCATTAGGAAAGTCCAGGATAACAGAGAGGGTTTGGAATTGAACGGGTTATTTCAGCTGCTTGTCTATGCGGATGACGTGAATATGTTAGGAGAAAATCCACAAACGATTAGGGAAAACACGGGAATTTTACTTGAAGCAAGTAAAGAGATAGGTTTGGAAGTAAATCCCGAAAAGACAAAGTATATGAATATGACTCGTGACGGGAATATTATACGAAATGGAAATATAAAAATTGTAAATTTATCTTTTGAAGAGGTGGAGAAGTTCAAATATCTTGGAGCAACAGTAACAAATATAAATGATACTCGGGAGGAAATTAAACACAGAATAAATATGGGAAATGCCTGTTATTATTCGGTTGAGAACCTTTTATCATCCAGTCTACTGTCAAAAAATCTGAAAGTTAGAATTTATAAAACAGTTATATTACCGGTGTTCTATATGGTTGTGAAACTTGTACTGTCACTTTGAGAGAGGAAAATATGTTAAGGGTGTTTGAGAATAAGGTGCTTAGGAAAATATTTGGGGCTAAGAGGGATGAAGTTACAGGAGAATGGAGAAAGTTACACAACACAGAACTGCACGCATTGTATTCTTCGCCTGACATAATTAGGAACATTAAATCCAGACGTTTGAGATGGGCAGGGCATGTAGCACGTATGGGCGAATCCAGAAATGCACATAGAGTGTTAGTTGGGAGGCCGGAGGGAAAAAGACCTTTAGGGAGGCCGAGACGTAGATGGGATGATAATATTAAAATGGATTTGAGGGATTTGGGATATGATGGTATAGACTGGATTAATCTTGCTCAGGATAGGGACCAATGGCTGGCTTATGTGAGGGCGGCAATGAACCTCCGGGTTCCTTAAAAGCCAGTAAGTAAGTAAGTATTAATTGACTTACTAAAATTCTATTTCACTAATGTTAACTTCACCAAAACGTTTGAACGGAGCCGCCATTTTCAGTTGACTATCTATGCTGGAAACAAATGACGATCGCAAAAGCATGTTCGAAAAGAATTTGCATTTTGAAACTTTGGCAAACAAACAAATGCTAGGGAAGTGATAAAAATAAATAAATGCTAGGGAAGTAATAAAATTGTATTGATAAGCAATCATGATTTATTACCAAAATTGAGTTATGTAACCTTGATCCGTAACTCTGGCTAGACCTATAATTTATTCCACTGGTTCTGTAACATTTAAATTCAGCTACAAGACATGCCAGATCTCATCTGGTAGGATAAAGATCGTTTTATTGTTCTTTATATTTCAGTCACTGCGGAAGCTTAGAGTCTGATATTATTAAACCGTATGTGCAGAAAACAGCGCAAGATTTTTAAATTTAAACAATTTTGAGTACTGTGTGTGTATAACATATAACAGTGGTCGGGAAAGATTACGTAATGTGAAATGCAGCCTGCAAATACACAGCAAAGGGGAAGGTAGGAGGGGGAGGATATCCAGGCTGCTTAATGTTGAATGAACAAATGATGGCTACGGGGAGGGAGATCATGCCTTACCCCTTCGCACTGCTTGTGGATAAAGAGGTTCACTCGCGAGTCACGAAATGCCGACCAGCGCCATCTATGTGATCAAGTAACAAGCGGGGACTTCACTTCGTGGATTCGAATTCCACTTGAATGAATTTACTATAAAAGTCCCGTCGCTCTAATTTTCGGCAGCCAATTACGTTGCAGGTCGGCTACATTTAAACGTGTGCGTCTTGCGATTGGCTGATGAAGACGTTATGAAGTTCCTAAGGCTCGATAAATACTTAATATAATCGCCCGCCATTTTGGCTCTTTCTTTGGCGTTCGCAGAAAGCACACGCGGACGTTATTTGCCGCTCAGTTATTTGCTCAATTACAGTGCGTTTGATTTATTATCATTGGAGCTACGACATGATAATGTTTAACGGTGTGGCAAATAGATTCCTCGTATGGTATCTGCGTAACGAAAGAACAAAAATGGCGAACGATACTACCTACCTAGACTTTATAGAGCCTTCACTTCCTAAGACGTAAGCAAAGAGGAGGAGTCACGCCGGAAATAACAGCGTTGCGACTATAATTGGGTATTTTCGAGATTTTCCCACTCTAGAGCGAATGTAGAGCAATTAGTTGCATGGCCAATTCTCGGACTCATCGCGTCAGAATAACATCGTTATCACCAGATCAATATCTTCGATGCTAAAGATAAATATATTTCCCGCGTCGTAGCATCGTGGACTTCTTTTCAGAATGCACGTTGGTTGTGAGTAGAAAGATAAGAGAAGCTGTGAAGGAGGACAAGAATGAATAAAGGAAGAGAGGAAAAATGACCATGAAGAGAAGAAAGAAGATGAGAAAATGCAAAGAGGAGGAAAAATGAGTGACGAAAGAAGGAAAAAAGAGAGACAAAAGAATGAAGAAAATGAAGAGACCAGGAGGACAAAAGGCTGATGAAGAGAAGAAAAGGATAATGAAGAGAAGAAAAGGAGAAAGGAGAGGGAAAGGATGATGAGAAGAATAGAAGAGGAAAGAAAAAAAGAAAATGAAAAGAGGAGGACAAAAGGGTGATGAAGAGAAGAAAAGGAGACGAGAAAAATAGAGGAGGAGGAAAGGGTGATGAAAATAAGAAAAGGAGAGAAGAAGAATAGAGGAGGAAAAGGTGATGAAAATAAGAAAAGGAGAGAAGAAGACTAGAGGAGGAAGAAAGGGTGATGAAAAGAAGAAATGGAGGAAAAAAGAATAGAGGAGGAAGAAAGGGTGGTAAAAAAAGAAAAGGAGAAAAAAGAATAGAGGAGGAGAAAAGGGTGATGAAAAGAAGAAATGGAGAAAAAAGAATAGAGGATGAGAAAAGGGTGGTGAAATGGAGAAAAAAGAATAGAGAAAGAAAGGGTGATGAAAAGAAGAAATGGGAAAAAAGAATAGAGGAGGAAGAAAGGATGGTGAAAATAAGAAAAGGAGAGAATAAGAATAGAGGCGGAGGAAAGGGTGATTAAAAGAAGAAATGGAGAAAAAAGAAAAGAGAAGGAGAAATGGGTGATGAAAAGAAGAAATGGAGAAAAAAGAATAGAGGAGGAGAAAAGGGTGGTGAAAAGAAGAAATGGAGAAAAAAGAATAGAGGAGGAAGAAAGGGTGATGAGAAGAAGAAATGGAGAAAAAAGAATAGAGGAAGAGAAAAGGGTGATGAAAAGAAGAAATGGAGAAAAAAGAATAGAGGAAGAGAAAAGGGTGATGAAAAGAAGAAATGGAGAAAAAAGAATAGAGGAGGAGGAAAGGGTGATGAAAATAAGAAATGGAGAAAAAATAATAGAGGAGGAGAAAAGGGTGATGAAAAGAAGAAATGGAGAAAAAAGAATAGAGGAGGAGAAAAGGGTGATGAAAAGAAGAAATGGAGAAAAAAGAATAAAGGAGGAGAAAAGGGTGATGAGAAGAAGAAATGGAGAAAAAAGAATAGAGGAGAAAAGGGTGATGAAAAGAAGAAATGAAGAAAAAACAATAGAGGAGGAGAAAAGAGTGATGAAAAGAAGAAATGGAGAAAAACGAATAGAGGAGGAGAAAAGGGTAATGAAAAGAAGAAATAGAGAAAAAAGAATAGAGGAGGAGAAAAGGGTGATGAAAAGAAGAAATGGAGAAAAAAGAATAGAGGAGGAGAAAAAGGTGATGAAGTGAACACAAGAAGAAGAAAATAGAGGAGGAAAGAATGATGAAGAGAAGAAAAGGGAAGGAGAAAAAGAAAAGAAAAGAAAAGAGAAAGATTGGAGACGAATAAGGAAAGGAAGAGAAAACGGTAAGAAAGAAAAGAGAAAATGAAGTGTATATAAACAGAAAAGAGGAGAGGAGAGCGGAAAGCACAGGAGAGGACATTAAGCCTTCATACACAAAGAACTGTCGTGTAAAGATTAGTTTCAAGTTACTTCTTCAGATGACGAATTTGCAGTAGCCACAATACCGACCGCTCTAAAAAGGCAGGACAATGACCGTCAGTAGCTGAAGTAATCATAGACGTTCTGGAATCCGAAATTCTCTCTCTGAAGCCGAGAGTCCTAACGATGGATTACCTCATAGCACGCACACAGTCCCCTTTCAATGCAGCCGTCTCTCCCACATACATAGTGGCAACAATGCTGTGTAATTATACCGACTGGGCTCCCTAATCTAATACTCGGCAGAGGGGTAGTTCGAGTTGGGCATACAACGATAACCAGCTTTTCCAACGAACTGAAATTAGAGTGGATTTGTCATCGATACCTTCCACGGTTTGTTTACTTAGAACGTTGTTTAACGACGTTTTCAAGTACTGGAAGTTTCGCCAATGTCGAGTTGATTTTGTTCCTCGTACGATGAATATTAATCAACCAATGCGACTGCTTGTCTATCTGTCCTAACCTAATTCAATGAAACCGTTATAATAAGATCCAATTCAATCTAATCTAATGTATTCTAATGTAATCTACTCTCAAAGCATTCTTAAAATAATTATATAATTTTAATGTAATACTTTTAAGTTATTTTATTCTAATTTATGTACTGTATTATACTCTTAATGTCCCGCGTCGCGGTCTAAGGCAACTTGCCCAGGACTCGCGTTACGGAATGTGCGCTGGTTCGAGTCCTCATGGGGGAAGAAATTTTCTCATGAAATTTCGGCCAGTGTATGGGACCGGTGCCCACCCAGCATCGTGATGCACTTGGGGAGCTACGATAGGTAGCGAAATCCGGTTGCGAATACCAGCTATAACGGCTGGGGGGGATCATCGTGCTAACCACACGATACCTCCATTCTGGTTGGATGATCGTCCACCTCTGCTTCGGCATGTGGGCATGAGACCAGTAGCCGGATAGTCGGTCTAGCCCCTTCACGGGCTGCAGCGCCACGGATTATTTATTATTAATATACTCTTAAGTTATTTTATTTTAATTTACCTACAGTAATCTCATTAGAGGTTTCGATTTATCAAAAAATCAAAACTCGAGTGGGATTTCATTAGAAGTACAAAATATCCTAATACAATAAAATTAATATTAATTTACTTACGAAAATATGTACTAAACTGTCTTGGAAAAGTATTATTGTACCATCTCATTATTACAAATATTCCGGTAGATAGCAGAAGTGTATTATGATGAGCTGTTCTCTTGTTACCAGTTGTACCAACCATACAATCATTGAACTGTATGGACGATTACTATACATAGTCCCGTCGCTCTAAATTCCAGCAGCCAATCACGTTGCAGGTCGGCTACATTTAAACGTGTGCGTCTTGTGATTCGCTGGTGAAGACGTTATGCATTTCCTAAGGCTCGATAAATACTTAATATAATCGCCCGCCATTTTGGCTCTTTCGTTGGCGTTCGCAGAAAGCACACTAAGACGTTATTTGCCGCTCAATTATTTGCTGAATTACAGTGCGTTTGATTTATTATCATAGGAGCTACGACATGATAATGTTTAACGGTGTGGCAAATAGATCCCTCGTCTGGTAACTCGGCAACGAAAGAACAAAAATGGCGAACGATACTATCTACCTAGACTTTATAGAGTCTTCACTTCCTAAGACGTAAGCAAAGAGGAGGAGTGATGTCGGGAATAACAGCGACTATAGCCAAGAAGGCTTTGTTGATTCAGTTTCATTTTTATTAAAACAGTTGCATTTCACTTCAACTATTAATATATAGGATTATTCAAAAGTAAGTTTCCATTTTGAAACACCTGTGACTTCTGTGCATATCAGCAGTTTGATTTCATATAGGTACTATTACCCTAGATCATATATACCCAGGTTTTGACGGTAACAAGTTTTGTCAGGTTTACTATGCTACCATCTAGTTGTTACATAAGGAGTCACGTTATAACTCCCATTTGAATTGCATTAGCGGCTGTACTGCCATCTCGTGTTCATTTACGACGGACGGGTGGCGAGCCTGGCGGTTGTTCTCTTTAAAGTGCAACCGACTTTAACTTAGGAATGAGCAATCTATATTTGATCTGGGCTACTACTGTTTCGAATATGCAGGATTTTTTTTTTTCAAGAATACTTTACAACAAAATATATTTGTCTCTTTGACTGAAAAATAGTTACCTCCGAAATTTTTTCAAGTAAAGACAAAGCGTTAGATTTTATTGGCGTCATTTCAATACATCTTCACAAGACCTTCATTAGATCACAATGAAATCCTTACGAAATGTTTACTTTTAAAACAGAAAATAGGCATGTTGTGTCGACACAACCTATTACACTGCAGTAAACAATACAAAATCCCCACCCCTTTAAATTCGAATGAACAGAACCTAAATATACATAAGTAAAACAAACAACTGTTATCCTACAGCAGTAATGTCAACTGATGCCCATAGGAGCAAGAGCGTGCTTTAGAGCCCAGGAGAGCCTGAGCGCTTTACAGCGGAAAGGAAAGAGACAGACGAAAGAGACAGTATATGCCGCTTGGTCGAGCTATATTCAGGGATGGCCAGCACTGATTCAATGGATAAAGGGAAGAGAACTTGTTAAAACTGTATCCATGTTAATTTTTAGATTTTTCTGAGAAGTATAAGTGCATTATAACAATATAAGTTTTAATTTTAATACTAATTTTTCACAAGTTTGCTTTTTTATTCAAAAGGAATATTTTCATCTTTTTTTTTTTACAGAAAAGTGAAATTTTCAGATATGTTTTTTTAGTAGCCTTACAGTTACTAAAACAATATCGTAAATACTTATTACTGAAGATAGTGTATTAAAATGTTTGAAAATATTCGTATGGAAAATGTTGTAAGGAAATGAATTAACAAAGCAAATACTGTTACATCACAAACAAAAGATATGTCCCTATGTATTGGTAAAACGTCAGCTCTATAGCTTCAACAGATTTCGAGAAAATTTAATATTCTGATAACAGAAAGTTGCGCACCAATATCACCTAAAAGCATAATGCGATAAGAGTTTTATTATGTAATATTAGTTACAGCTAAAACAAATACCTAGGCAACTTTGCTTTGTACTGTAATATTATTTTGATTACATTTATAAGGCTAAAGATACCATCAATATCTATTTGAACTTATCATGTCATATTCAGTGTCTTCTTTGGGATAGCCCTTTCCTTATGAATGATGTTTTAATTCATTTAGTGCAGTATAGTTGTAGTTATTATGGAATTTGTGTGAATATTCCTTCTTTACTCTTTATTATATCATTTTAACATTTAAAACACAACTGCAATATTAGGCTAAGAAATAGGTGTTAGTACTTTTGTTTTATAGACAATATAGAAAATAACAAACAGAAAGAGGCCATATTATAAAAATAACGACATAAAATGTCACGTTCCGTTTGAAGTTTGTGCACCACTGTTTTCTTAATCCAATAGGCTGCTTATTCCTCCTAGATTACCTAGCGCTTAATGCCCGCGCACGACGTCAAGATCAGAAAAATGCGCTTGCTTTGACATCACTGTCCTACAGCCAGTGTTCACTAAACCTGTAATGGTCCAGTGTTTGTTGTCCAAAAATCGTTCCCTAATCATAAGTGACTGAATTGTCGAGAAAAATATAAAAGAGTATGTTTGTGCAAACTATTCAGAAATTACAATAATATGATGAAGTGGAATAAAAAAAATCACAAGGAAAATTGATGTACCGGTACTCTGAGAAAATATAACAAATAACTTCTTCTTGACATCAAAATTCTTAAAGAATACATTATCTGAATCGAATTCCTGGTCTGTTCATGAGAAGCTTCAAACTGATTTTCGGACCGATGTGTAGACTACCGGTATCTAATTTTTTATGTAGACAAGGGGCCATTTGAATCGAAGTCATGTAAGTTTTTACCACAATCTAATGTCAGATTGAAGGAGGAGGAATTAAAACCTTTAGAATGCTATAAGTACTCTTCATATTGCCTACATCCTTTACGGTCTTTTTGCGTCGTAGCAGTGACAAAAGTTTACAAAACTCTGTATGTAAATTTTAATGAATGAAAATGTACATGTTAGAATAAGTTTGAAAATGTCTGCTTTTGTAGATGCAGCCCACCTCTATACGTGTACATACGCCACAGTAAGCTTTGATGTCACAGCATAAAGTCTTTGTGTTTGGTATTCATAAGTTTATACCCTAGACTTTTGTCCTATGAATATGGATCTAATAACTGAGAAATTAAGGAGATTTTACATACTGTTTCAAATACAAAATGGAGATTTTATTCAAAATGTTGCTAAGGACGTTGGTTAAATTTTCGACATTTATTGACAAATGAAAAACAAACAGCAGAGCACAACCGCCATACCAACATTCCATGCTTCCACTCCTGTTCTTACATCGAAACATGTACGGGCTATTCCATATGAAATCGGACAACGAAATACCATGACATATCAGAATTGTCTGAAAATTCGTACAGAGGTTTAGTATGTGAAAACTAGTAAATGTATAAATTTTGGCTTTCTTTAGCTCAGTAGTTTTTCAGATAAAATTCCTTAAAATTTAGCATATTTTGTATTTTATTCTTACTTTCAACGCGTACTACTACGTCTGGCTTCGAAATAAAAACTTAAGCTATAGCTAATTTTGAAGTGCACATTTAAGTGTATTAATGGAGTGTAACACATATATTTTATTGTTTGTGGAAATTATGGATGTACTGTTTTTTTTTATTCATAGCATGTTACCACCAAAAATGTATGGATATAAAATACTATATTATTAGTTATTGAGACAAAAACCATAAAAATTTTTTTATGCTCGACCATGCCGAAATGTAGTAATTATACACCTGTTAGCAGCCCTTTAATGGACCTCATTAAAGTACACCTATTCATTAATTTCAGGTTTTCCACCAATCAGAAAGCTATATGAGAGCGCAAGTATCGAGTATTCTCGGATATGCAATCGAAAGACAACCAGCGAAACGTCACGGAGGCTGAATATCCAATACTGTCGCAGAAGGTTATGTTCTATTACTATAATAATTAGCGTTAATTGTAAATAATATTCAAATAAATTCAATTTGTTATCTCATTTTTCAATGTCTAAATCAATTTCCAGGTTATATCAAGATTAATGTTCATTTAACTCTCTAGATTATATCAAGGTCAATGACATTTTTTCTTGGAAAAAATCAATACTTTCGCGTCTGCGCACATCTCACAATTTACGAGATATTGCACAAGGTCACTTTTATTTTATTGGGTTATTTTACGACGCTGTATCAACATCTAGGTTATTTAGCGTCTGAATGATATGAAGGTGATAATGCTGGTGAAATGAGTCCGGGGTCCAGCACCGAAAGTTACCCAGCATTTGCTCGTATTGGGTTGAGGGAAAACCCCGGAAAAAACCTCAACCAGGTAACTTGCCCCGACCGGGATTCGAACCCGGGCCACCTGCTTTCGCAGCCTGATGCGCTGACCGTTACTCCACAGGTGTGGACCCACAAGGTCACTTCCGCTCCCCAGTCAGATAAGAATAATATGAATACTTATTAATAATTTCAAGTTAGAAACATGGTCGAGCATAAAAAGTCGTATGAAATCGAGATATTGCACAAGGTCACTTCCGCTCCCCAGTCAGATAAGAATAATATGAATACTTATGAATAATTTCAAGTTAGAAATATGGTCGAGCATAAAAGTCGTATGAAACTTGCCTATAATTGTAATTAAGACGCTCGTATGAAAATTATGAAACTCGCTTGCGCTCGTTTCATAAACATACTCGCGTCTTAATTACTACCATTATAGGCTCGTTGCATAATGTACTATTAAAAAGCTTTTTTAAATGAAAAACCTTACAATAAATATTTTAAATCTAACTATAAAAATACGCGTCATACGGAGATGTGAGAAGAGCCAGAATATTTTTATCAGCTGGCCTTGAGTGGTCTTGAAACAGCTCATGTCTTGTCACAACACAAGAAATGAGACGAATACGTGACTCACCAGCCAATTATCTGTGTGTACTATTACAAGATGACAGTGGTTATTCAATTCCAGTGTTCCTTTAATAATAATAATAATAATAATAATAATAATAATAATAATAATAATAATAATAATAATAATAATAAAAACCGTAAATCCCCAGTGGGGCAAGGCCTCCTGCTTGGGCAGGGGTGGCTCAAGTCTTGACCATCAGAAGAGCCGACCTGATGGTCTATTTGCATTTCTAGTTCTTTGTACACAATTTCACTAGCACAGGTTGTTGCTCCCACTCAAAGTTGGTTGACTGCGTCCTTCCACCGTGTTTTTTGGCGTCCTATTCTGGTCCATAGTCCTCCTAGCTGCAACTTGAACCCGTCCTCCCATCTGGTCCTCGGTCGTCCACGGTTTCTCCAGCCAATTCTTGGATCCCACAGTGTCGTCGTGTGTGTCCATCTGGTAGGTTGCATTCGTACCACGTGTCCTCACCAGCGCCATTTCATCCTATCAGCGAGTGTCACCACGTCCTCTACGCCGCTTCGTCGCCGTACTTCTTCGTTTCTGATTTTGTCCTTCAGGCTTATTCCGAGTATTTTCCTTTTCATTCTTCTTTGGCATCTTCCTAATTTTAATGCCTGTTTCTTGGTGAGTGACCAGGATTGCGACCCATACAGAAGTACAGGTGCAATGCAGCTGTTGAAGATCTGCCTCTTGTTCTGCAATTTCTGGCTCTTGTCCATTAGGATGAAGGACAGACTCCAAAACTTTCTCCATGCCGATGCTATTCGTCTATCAATTTCTTTATCCATGCTGTTCTGAAATGATATGGTCTGGCCAAGGTAAATGTATTGCGTTACAAATTCGATGTTCGCATTGTTGACGATCATCTGCCATTCTGCGTCATTTGTCAGTTCTTTGGTTTTGCTGGTGTTGATTTTTAGGCCTACTGCCATGCTTTCTTCGCACAATTCGTTCAGCATCTCTTCCAATCGTTTCCTGGATCTGGCAAACAGAACCACATCATCAGCGAGTGTTCCTTTATGGGTGACTTAATATAGAATTAAACGCAGTTTACAGATCCAAAATTTTCTTTATTTTGTTGCAGCAAATTAAAAAAGCTGCTATATTAAGGTAAGATAGTGATTACGTATTGTCTTAAAGACAAGAATTATACAGGGACATCACTTTATTTTTACCAACATTTTTAACATTCACGTGGCTATACTCGGAAACACTGTTGCCCCCTTCCATTACAGGAGTTTGATGTTACTAGTGCAATATGTAAACAAATCATTTTACTAGGTATAGGAGGAGAGAAAAGTAGTTTATCCATTTATGTTGTAGGGAAATACGATATTACGATTTTCTGTTTGATCATCACTTTTACGGAATTTATCAAAATACAGTAGAGTAGTAACATTTTTTTTTTTCAAAAACTCAACTTTTCAGGCGGCTATGTTCGTTATATAATGTCTACTTTATTTAGCATATTAATTATTGATGTTATCATACAATATAGAGAGTGCATTTAAATTGAGGGGGTCATAAGTAAAGGGCTGTAAGTGCACTTGTTACTTTTGAGAAAATGGGGTTTAAATATTTAAGCTTTCGTAAAATCGGTGAAAATTTTTATTTAAATTTTAATGTGTGATGCGATTAAAATATCCCTTTGCCACTTAAATTTTAGATACTTTTGCTTACACTGGATACACTTAATTCATGTTATTACAAATGTCACTAGCATTCCTTTGCTTCTAGCCACCTCAATTCAAAATAAGCTAATCTGAATTTTTAAACAAGTTGCTGAAAATGGTTGCCGTTCATTACAATGCAGGCTTCAATTCAGTACGCATATTATTAAAATATTTTGAAGCATATTCTCTGAAATTGAATTTATCGTTTCTTGAATATAATTTTTAGTACGATATTATTAACACAGATTCTTTCTTCTATAGAAAACGCAATCATATTTATGAAACACACTATACACTGCAGTGTTTACTTCACTGCTTGAAGACTTCGAATGCAACGGCGGCCGTAAGTTTGTGTGTCTGACGGGAGCAAGGACATTAGTGAAGGGGTGAGAGTGAAGTACATTCAGAAATGCAGGTACAATAAAAATGCAAGTAAAAATAAAATGATGTCCCTGTACTAATCGTAGAAGCTGTACATGAAATTTTTGGCGCTTTCCGAGGCACCGTATTGATCCTCATCAATTTACGCCTAAACTGAGTTATAGCCTACTATTTGTTGTTTTATTGGAATAAATTCACAAATGTTGCAACAGGTTTGTGAATAAACCGTATCACGATGTTATCTACACTCTTCCTGGGGTACAGAATATCTCTTCGCTTAATAGCCTCAGTCTACTCGTCTAAAAAAAGTTCTGGTGGGGGCGGTAACTAATCTTGCTTAAGCCGACGACCATTATGATTGGAGCTATGTTTATCTATGTGTCTGAGGATCGGATAGCTCTGACAGGCACGGCGACTGAGTACACTGTTGTCTGAATATCGATTATGCACATATAAACCTTCAAAATCTCTCCCACACATGTGCCGCCTCCCTGCTTGCACTCCAGAATGTGAATGTGTGTGACAGCTGTCTCGATCACAATGACATCTATGTGCAGTATTCCGAACCAATTCAAAACATTCACCGGTCGACAGCCATGACAACGTGTCAGAGAATCCCTGAAAATCTCCCAAGCTTTTTACTCGAGTTTGTATTTTTTATGCAACACGAAAGCTTGAATTCTATAGTCACATGTTACAGTCAGCATTCAAGTTTTGTTCCAGGGTTCTATTTGTGTAGATTTAAATTCGAAATGTTTACACTGAAATAAAAAATCACATTCACTTGTTAGAGTCAATACCATATTGAGCAATAAAAAATTTGTTGGATCATTTTTCTAGTACTTCCATTGGTTTTTCGTTTTCAAGAACTCGCATACACAGATATTTCTTATAGTGATACTCTATTCAGTTGTTCACCAATATACAGATTGTGACAAAAGTTTCTGGTACAGTTAAAATTTTAGTTTTTTTTTCAAATATTTGATGGTAAATATCACATTTTCAGCCAAATCTATACTAATAATAAATCTGTAGCCGAAATTTTTCTGGTAATTTTCGATTTTCCAAAAATAATTAGTCCTAACATATATAATTAACCACCCTGAAACCGAAAATCGATTTTTTTAAATATTTGTTTGTACTGTATGTCTGTCTGTCTGTCTGGATGTTTGTTACCTTTTCACGCGATAATGGCTGAACCGATTTCGATCAAAATTAGAATATAAATTAAGTTCATTGTAACTTAGATTTTAGGCTATATGGCATTAAAATACGTTATTTAAAAAGGGTGTTATAAGGGGGCCTGAATTAAAAAAAAACTAAATATCCCGCTTATTGTTGATTTTTGTGAAAAATGTTACATAACAAAGGTTCTTTAAAAACCATTTCCGATAAGTTTTATACTTCGAAAAATTTGATAGAACTGATATTTAATGAGATAAATGAGTTTTAAAATTAAAATAACTGCCATCTAAGGCGGTGTACTGAAATAAAAAACAAATGACTCCGTCTATAAGGGGCCTTGGACACAACAATCGAAAGCTATGAAACATAGCTTACAGAGAATATTTCTATGTTTGTATGAAGTAATATCGGAAGCTAAATTAATCGATTTGTATAATGAATTATTATTTCACCATTTGAAAGTGTAGTTTCTCTAGATGGACATAATGCTATAATGATATTACAGTAAATTGTGAGTGAATTGAGGACAGGTAAGATTAAAATAGCTTCTTATGCACAGAAAACTTGATAGGCTATTCTGTATATTCGTTTCCTGTATTTTTTAAAATAATGTTTATGTAAGTTACATCCGTTATCAACACACTTTTTATATAATATAATATAATATAATATAATATAATATAATATAATATAATATAATATAATATAATATAATATAATATAATATAATATAATATAATTTAAGTTATTTGAAGGGTTGAGAACCATAGTGGGCCAAGCGCCATTTACTGAATACTTAGAACACAAGGGTTAAAATTAAGTTATTACCATAATTCAATGGAAACATATAGCAAGTAAAATAAAACATACACAATAAATCTAAATGATGTCAATCTTCATTAAACTATGGTTGCATGTAATAAAAATTAAGAAACATGTTAAAGGAATTGTCATTGCACCAAATGAGTGGTCTCTGGACCGAAATGATCAATTTTAATTATTTAAATACAATTTAAATTAAGTAACATATTAAACGATTTATCCTTGTAACAAACACGAATGTTCCCTGGATCAAACGTCCTATTTTAATTATGTAATTACTTTCTATTTATTTATAACGGGTGCAGCGGAGCGCACGGGTACTGCTAGTTATTAATAAAGGATTGCATCACACCACAATCAGTAGTACCAACTCCTACACCATAAAATTTGGTCATGCTTCCTGAGAAATTGGAAATTAACAAGGGAATAATTTTAACACACTGTTACAGAAACTTTTGTTGCACTCAGTACATAAAACGGAAGTTTAATTCATTTTTTAAGTCATTGTTATATTATTTTATCACAAAATAATTTATATTCTTCCACAGATCTATGAAATCAGATTTTAGACGAGTTCAATTTTTTTAATTGGATACTTAACAGTAGAAGCCAAATTTATTTCTAAAATTGTTCACCAATAATACAGATTGTGACAAAAGTTTCTGGTACAGTGAAAATTTATATTTTTTTTTCAAATATTTGATGGTAAATATCACATTTTCAGCCACATTAATAATAAAGGATTGCATCACACCACAATCAAGTAGTACCAACTCATACACCATAAAATTTGGTCATGCTTCCAGAGAAATTGGAAATTAACAAGAGAATAATTTTAACACACTGTTACAAAAACTTTTTTTGCACTCTGTACATAAAACGGAAGTTTAATTCATTTCTTATGTCATTGATATATTATTTTATCACAAAATAATTTATATTCTTCCACAGATCTATGAAATCAGATTTTAGACGAGTTCAATTTTTTTTTAATTGGATACTTAACAGTAGAATGATGCAAAGCGCCAAATTTATGAACATCATTTTATTACTACACAACTTTCGCTCTTGAACAATTTCAGGAATAATGTTTTTTAGAATTGAATTGATGGTAGCCTACTTACGACAACATTTCACCAATCTTTATCAATAGTTTGATGAGTTCTGGAATAATATTCTGTGGAAATTCAACAGGTAATAACATTATATTCCTATTGCAAAAAGAGTAATTACAATAATAGTAGATGCCAGATCTAGGGAATCTATTTAAAAAAAATACAAATAATGTCCACGGCTTATCAGTATATTATTTCATTAATAAACTCTCTTGTATGTAATGATTAGAGAGTGGAATTTTAGGCTCTAAAATGTGGCATTTTAGGCGCCTAAAATAAGCTCTTAAACTCCTTTATTTAGGCTCTATAAAATAAAAAAAAATATTTCTGTTAAAGAATGTCACTAATATATGTCAGTCACCAATCACATTTCCATGGTTTGCTTCACAGTAGATGATCAGCATCTATTGTGGCTATTGTGTCGCTCACTGCTGTACTTACAAGTGGTGAGAAAAAAGGAAGGGGTTGTTATCTGTCTTGGAATGTAAGAGAATACTTATTCAGGTACAACCCAGCGAGTTTGTGTTAAATTGCTGAGAGACAGAGGAAGATATAATAATAATAATAATAATAATAATAATAATAATAATAATAATAATAATAATAATAATAATAATAATAATAATTTGTCCTGGAGCAGTTTTTTACATGCCAGTAAATATACTGACACGAGCCTGTCGCATTTAAGCACACTTAAATGCCATTGACATGGGCCGGGATCGAACCTGCAACCTCGAGCAAAGAAGGCAGCGCTATATCGACTACGCCACCCAGGCCGATTGAAAGTTGGAATTTTAGGATTGATATATTGTAAGAATGAGAAGGAGTGGCCCGGAGGTACTTCTCTATTGTGTTGTTCACTGCTAGGAAGGAGTTGTTATCCGTCTTTGAATGTGAACGGTGCAGGATGTTAAGAAAAACAGTTACGAAAAATGATGGAAATATTTAAACAACTTAAAAACAGGCACTAACGTCGAAATAGGCATTTTTAAGCACTATAAAACCCCTTTATTTATACCTATATTTCCATGAAAAATGTAAATATTAAATCTCTAGCCTGTATATATCAAGGAAAAAAAAATAGGTTTTTGCCTAAATTCCGCTCTCTTGTAATATTTGTTTGTTTGTTTCTTTTTGTGTTTATTAATTAATTAATTAACTTATTTACTTTCTTGTTTACCTATTTACGTATTTTTGTATTTATGTATGCATTTATTTATTTATGTATCTATTTATGTATTTATTTATCTATCTATCTATCTATCTATCTATCTATCTATCTATCTATCTATCTATCTATCTATCTATCTATCTATCTATCTATCTATCTATCTATCTATCTATCTATCTATCTATCTATCTATCTATCTATCTATCTATCTATCTATCTATCTATCTATCTATCTATCTATCTATCTATCTATCTATCTATCTATCTATCTATCTATCTATCTATCTATCTATCTATCTATCTATCTATCTATCTATCTATCTATCTATCTATCTATCTATCTATCTATCTATCTATCTATCTATCTATCTATCTATCTATCTATCTATCTATCTATCTATCTATCTATCTATCTCTCTATCTCTCTATCTATCTATCTATCTATCTATCTATCTATCTATCTATCTATCTATCTATCTATCTATCTATCTATCTATCTATCTATCTATCTATCTATCTATCTATCTATCTATCTATCTATCTATCTATCTATCTATCTATCTATCTATCTATCTATCTATCTATCTATCTATCTATCTATCTATCTATCTATCTATCTATCTATCTATCTATCTATCTATCTATCTATCTATCTATCTATCTATCTATCTATCTATCTATCTATCTATCTATCTATCTATCTATCTATCTATCTATCTATCTATCTATCTATCTATCTATCTATCTATCTATCTATCTATCTATCTATCTATCTATCTATCTATCTATCTATCTATCTATCTATCTATCTATCTATCTATCTATCTATCTATCTATCTATCTATCTATCTATCTATCTATCTATCTATCTATCTATCTATCTATCTATCTATCTATCTATCTATCTATCTATCTATCTATCTATCTATCTATCTATCTATCTATCTATCTATCTATCTATCTATCTATCTATCTATCTATCTATCTATCTATCTATCTATCTATCTATCTATCTATCTATCTATCTATCTATCTATCTATCTATCTATCTATCTATCTATCTATCTATCTATCTATCTATCTATCTATCTATCTATCTATCTATCTATCTATCTATCTATCTATCTATCTATCTATCTATCTATCTATCTATCTATCTATCTATCTATCTATCTATCTATCTATCTATCTATCTATCTATCTATCTATCTATCTATCTATCTATCTATCTATCTATCTATCTATCTATCTATCTATCTATCTATCTATCTATCTATCTATCTATTTATTTATTTATTTATTTATTTATTTATTTATTTATTTATTTATTTATTTATTTATTTGACTTTCGTACTCCATCTGCAAGTCTATCGTGCTATCAAAAAGTAGTGTGTTATAGGCAGTAAAAATTTTCAATAGCCTCGCTATCGATATAAAAAATCAAACCCAAAACAAGATTATTTAGGGCCAAATTAAAGAAGTATCCAATTTCTCACGCCTTCCATCCTATATATTGAATTTACGGTACTGGTCAATAACGCTGTATGAGTATTTCTGTCTTTTATCAAGCATCGATACTAACCCCTTTTCCTTCTTTGGTTTTTATTTAGAGCAATTCCACGAAATGTCATACTGAGGTGAATTTCTTGAAATTGATGTAGGAGTATTTCTGTTGAAGAAATATATTTCTTTATACTTGAAATCGCCTTATTTCGTAAGATAATGTTTAAAATATTCTTTCCTTTAGTCTATAACTTGCTTCAGATCTTGTCATATTCCAAACGCTTAAAAAAACACGTATAGATACTTATGTTTCGTGTTACAATTTGGACACGTAAATTTGTTTTATTTCGAGCCGTCTTTTTTATATACTATATTTTGGCCTTTCCTTGAAGTAAATATGAAATTAGTTGAAGTATCCTAAGATCCTAAATTACTTAAAATCATTATAATTATTTGTACTGTAAGTTACCGTCAGTCCGTCACAAGAAACATACAAAAACTCTTCCACACAACACAATAATTGACAGATTAAAATTTCCTTTGGTATTCTGCGTTATTACTACATGACCAATAAAAAAGCATTAGAACATTTTCTTCTGAAGTGATTTCGTTTTCCGCAGCGGCATTGTGAGTGACTGACATGTCGCGCTCTCAGCTGCTATGTTGTTCATTCTCACAGTGTGCTTAGTTACTTGGTGAAGTTATACGTGAACTGGTGTTAAGTGTGCAGTAATTACACCTGAAAAAAAGCAAAATGAGATTCAGGCAGCTCATTGGAGCAATAAGCAGGTCTCAATATTTACTGCTGTTGTTTGGTTTAGACAGGAAGGTGTCAGATTATGTAGCACATAACAAATAGGCTATGCAGTGAATGTTTGTCTAAGAAAAGTGTTTTCGGAAACTTTGGCGATTCTTCCGAACATTGAGGTGGTAAAAATATTTTCAGATAAAGCAGCGAGTCATTTTAAACAGAAGTAAACATTGAACAATGTGACATTGCTTGCTCTCATATTTTGATTTTACATAGAATGGAACTTCTTTCAGTCACATCATGGCAAAGGGGCCGTGGATGTGATTGGAGGCCAAGTAAAAAGGATGGCATGGATGCCTGAGAAATCGGGGAATAAGATACAAAGCACTACAGAATTTTGTAACATTGTGAGCAATAAAAACATCCAAATTATTGTTAAGGAGGTAGCACAGATTGAGATAGATTAAGGAAAAAAGTATCTCGAAAAACGATTTGAACATCTTGCAACTATTCCGGCATCTCATGGAGTTCATTACGTGAAAGTGATAGATCCCTATGTTGTAGAATATGTACAACTGTCTTGTGAACAGTCAGTGCGAAAGGTCCACAGGTTCCGTGTGTGAAAAGAAACTAAAGTTGTTCACTAACAAGTGACATATTGACAGTGTTCCTGCAGTACATACTTGTTAGACTAAATAAGTGAGTCAACGAGTGCTGTGAACTGCTTCTACGTGTTTAATTCCAATGGTTCAAATTCAATCTAATCTATTATTATGAACATAATATATCGTATAACAGCCATAGGCATGGGAAATATAAACTGTGATCTGCGTCACCTTGTCGTAATCGATAAGGAGGTCAGTGCCAGATGATTAGGAACGCGCTGTTTTACGCTGGGGAGTTGATGCCATATAGAGTGATAAGCGCTGCCAAAGTTGCTGTGACACTCTTATAGTCCTAAAATTAAACACCAATGCATAAGGCTTGTATATACAGTATTTAATCACAGAGAAAGAACTATATATGTTATTAAGTAGGCCTATGCAATACTTGTATGTGCATTAATTTGTGTCATTTAAGATGCATGGTTAAGCTAACTAATTTTTGTATTCTGGAACACATATTATTCATTTAAAGTAATCGTTACGTTAATTTCCTAATCATCAAGTTTCATATTATTTTGTACTATTTACGGTTCTGTAAGTGCAACTTCATTTTATAATTCAGAGATGTCAGTCAGTTACGGAATGAGATCAGTCTGTTACACATCACTTTTTCGGCCATAACTAAATTACTAATCGTGGTTTGGAGGTCGTTTTCAACTTAAACTGAAGATTACAATTTCCTTTCCGAACTATATTTTGCAAAATTGTATCAGAAATGACAATTCAGAGAAATCTGTGGAGAACCACGTTCACCCGAAGAGAGAGTTGACATTTATGTCAGTCTGTTACACACACTTTGGACGTAAATAAATAGTATACTTTTCCTATTAAAGAAGTTTATTTTTATATGTGTCTTAAGTGTACACTTCCCTCTATAAAATTCTGCGGTGACACAGTCTAATTTCAACCCATTATACAATTTAGGCAGACATTTTGCTATCAAAGTGTACTGTAAATGTCAGTCAGTTAAACGTGGAATTGCTCTTTAGTAAACGTTTCAAGATATTTACGAAATGTATTATTTTATTATTAATCTATCGTTTTGCACTCCGAGGGGGACATTAGTCGCGCAGATCGCCCGTTTTGTATGCCCATTGCCTGGCTGTACGAATAATAACGAGATCAGTACGAAGTTCCTAGCTCTGGTCATCAGATTTTCTTTCTTCTTCTTTAGCTCTTTCAGAGAACAACTCAATATTTATCTTCCTTTGAATTCGTTTCCAATCATCATAAACCTGGTTCCTATCGTAGAAACCGTCCTTAGCTTGTATATTTTGTTTAATGCTGCTAGACCTAAGTGGTATGTGTAAAGTGAAAAAGTAATAACAAATTTATATTTATAAAATAAAATAACACATTTAATTGACAACTTATTTCACGAAATACTCATCGAATTTAAAACTTACTTCACGAAATAGTGGAAGGTTTAAGGGAACCGGATAGTGATTAGGGGTCAAAAGTCCGATTTTTATTTTGTGTTTTAAAAAGTATAAAACGTGCTCTTTAAATAATATAAATATTGTGGGGAGGTATTTTTGCAGATACGCCCTTTAAATGACCTCTTTAAATCTAGTGGTGCATGTAATTAATACATCCTTCTTTTTTTAATGCAGTTTTCCGTAAGTTGGTATTTTTCAAACTGAAGTGCACATTTCTCTGAAACTACTAAATCAATTTATATGAAATTTTTACAGTGTTTTCTGCAGGCTGTGTTATACATAGTGGACCTACGGGTTTAAGAATATCACACACATAACACGAGAAAAAATATATACTGTATGCATTGAAAAAATTACAAGAAATATTAAACAAAGTTCTGTATTTTTCCTGTTTCACTAGGGGTGAAATAATTAAATAAATTTTGCTTTGGAATATACAATATACATTACTTGATAATTTAAAAGAAATACAAGGTATATGAGTGAAGATTATAGCAAATAAAGTGCACCTGAAGAATAAGGTACATTTAGTAAAGTAGGAAAAAATTATTTTCAGTTAGGGTCTTTATTTTGCATTTGAATACGAAGCTAATTAGTTGTCTTCTATATCACTGAATTCAGAATGATTGATTGTATAAGCATGGAAATGTTTATTCCTCTCTGAGCACTAAAACCCTACAAATATAGAACTAAACTTTTGTATTGAATTTTTTTTAATTACACAGACATCAGTACAACCGTTGTAAGCATTGCCACAACGAGGTTGAAACTCTTGCACACGTCCTGGGATCCTTCCGCACGGCGAAGGTCTGCGAAACGCTAGACACCACCAAGTACTATCAATTATAGTCACTGCCCTTAAAGATGCCGATTACAACACCTTTGAAGAAGTACATGTTCTCTCCGTCACTGGCAGTACACGGCGCACAGATATAATAGATTTGAAGGAATCTACAAGATCTGGATTCATAATTGATCCCACTGTGCGTTTCGAAACGAATGGGGAACACCCAGCAGAAGTGGATAAGGAAAAAAAGAATATCTACAATCCTACCATTCCATATTACCTCCAAAAATACCAGCTAGAAGAGTTTGAAGTAATCAGACTTATGGTTGAAGCAAGAGGTACCGCTACTCTCTTCATGAAAGATGTGTTTAAGAGGATTGGAATACCTACATCTGTTATTCCGATTGTAACTTTAGCTGCATTGAAAGGATCAATTGCTCTCCTCAAGTATCACCTATATTCGAAATGAAACCAAGTTCAGTAGCATTCTTTACTTTTTTGTAACACTTGCCTCTCTAAAACTAGGTATATTTCCAACAATCACAAAATGTATTTGCAGCTATGTATTTGTAGGAGTTTCATTGTCAAAAAAAATTAATGGTTCACTGACCTTGTAAACATTTATATGGTTAAGTACTCTTTGTCCCTTGTGGCAGCTCACGAATAGTGAGATGATTTCTAAATTTCTCTCCCCTTAACAATGAAATCCTTCATTTTATTTTGCCAAAAATATTGCCTCTATGTATTCCTCTATGATTAAACGCAGAATAAATATGGGAAATGCGTGTTATTATTCGGTTGAGAAGCTGTTATCATCCAGTCTGCTGTCCAAAAATCTGAAAGTTAGAATTTATAAAACAGTTATATTACCGGTTCTTCTGTATGGGTGTGAAACTTGCACTCTCACTCTGAGAGAGGAACATAGGTTAAGGGTGTTTGAGAACAAGGTGCTTAGGAAAATATTTGGGGCTAAGCGGGATGAAGTTACAGGAGAATGGAGAAAGTTACACAACACAGAACTGCACGCATTGTATTCTTCACCTAACATAATTAGGAACTTAAAATCCAGACGTTTGAGATGGGCAGGGCATGTAGCACATATGGGCGAATCCAGAAATGCACATAGAGTGTTAGTTGGGAGACCGGAGGGAAAAAGACCTTTATGGAGGCCGAGACGTAGATGGGAGGATAATATTAAAATGGATTTGAGGGAGGTGGGGTGTGATGATAGAGACTGGATTGATCTTGCACGGGATAGGGACCGATGGCGGGCTTATGTGAGGGCGGCAATGAACCTTCGAGTTCTTTAAAAGCCATTTGTAAATAAGTAAGTAAGTATGTATATATTCCTCTATGTAATCAATATGACAAATTAAATAAGTTACTTGTCGCATGGAATTTGTAATGCCTTCATGACAGGAACTTTCTGTCAATGAATATAAGCTTAGTCAATTTTTCACCTCTATTTTCCGACGGTTACCTGGTGCCACGAGTTGGTTGCACCGTTTTGTGATGGTTGCCCTCTCCTTCCTCTGCCACGTCGCCGACAGAGTAGAAGTCGGTTTGCTCAGTTGGACGTCGGTGAAAGATGTTGTCCCCCGGTAAAGGTGATCTCTTCTCAGGGACCTTGTGGTTTTGTGGGTGTAGGATATAATGTGATGTTTGTCATTCACACGAAAAGAAACCAAGGAGTAAAGTTCCACTAAGTATGTTTATTCGGATCACGTCCCTTACTTGAGTCCAAGCGACGGAATACTGGCTGTTGTCTTCCGTGTGATCTCGGCAACGTAATTATCTCGTCTAACGCCAGTTTAAAATCACTGCTACCACTGTTTGAGTAAATCACAAACTAAAAAGTGCGAAATCTCCACTTTATCACTTCGATCGGCTTAATGGCCGTGAACTATATCGGAAACTCGATCGGCTAAAAATGCCGAGAACTTACGACATACGCGATCGGCTAGAAAGCCGAGAATTGTATGATCACGCGATCGGCACAAGTGCCGGTAATATTATGAGTACACACGCGATCGGCTCACAGGCCGGTGATATTCTGAGTAAACACGCGATCGGCTCACAGGCCGTAGACTGTATAAGTGAGTAAACACGCGATCGGCTCGAATGCCGGTAAGATTCTGAGTAAACACGCGCTCGGCTTACTGGCCGGTAGTCTTCTGAGGACGCGTCTCGGTACGCCGTCCTTTTAAATACTAGCTATGGTGACGCGCTCACCAGACGCTACTATTGTTTGCTAGCTTCAAACAACGCTACAAGCGCGTTCCTAGACAAGGAAAAACCCCCGCTTCTGAAGCCTATGCTAAAGTTCAATATCCTACCTCGCGTCTATTGGTTTTAAATGCGATAGGCGCCTGCCAGACTGTGAGACCAAAGTGCCTATTACACGCTTCGCTGATCCCCGACGCGTAGGTTAAACACCTCAAAGAAATAGAGAAATATCTAAGATGAAGCTATACTATGATTTATATAAAGAAAAATATCTTCCTATCGCTGGACCACCCGACTACAGCTTCAATTTTAAGGTCCTCCTCGTTCACGAAACACTGTGAGCTTTCTCGTAGCAACTGTTGATGTGCAAAGGATATGGCAATCGCTCGAAACCAAGCCAAGGCTGTACTATAGGGAAAGTCGGAACCCCACTTGAAATGTCGAAGCAGTAGAAGAATGCAATATACGGTGTGAAGGCAAGAGAACGATACCGGAATTTAAGACCACGTCTTTTATTTTCGATTGCCGCATTTTGTTAGGGTCTTAATGTAAACCCTACCTGTAATTGGGGTCCTTCGACCCGAGAAATAAACAGAAAAATACTTCTCCCACTCTGAAAAAGAAAAGAGCTGGCTATAAGCATTCATGTTGGAAGAGGCTGACCTTTCTTGGCTTGGGAACCATGCGTATATCCACTGAATAAATATTTTTGTTTGCTTTCCATATTTGTATACGGAATCGCATTTTATCGCATGTAACTTTGGAGTTGAGGAATTCACTTCCATGTCTCTTGTAGTGTTGAAGGATGTTGCAGCTCAAATGAGCTTCTGAATTTTGACATAATCATCTTTAAATCTGTAATAATAATAAATCTGTAGCCAAAATTTTTCTGTTAATATTCGATTTTCCAAAAATAATTGGTCCTAACATATATAATTAACCACCCTGAAACCGAAAATCGCTTTTTTTTAATTTTTTGTTTGTATGTCTGTCTGTCTGTCTGTATGTTTGTTACCTCTTCACGCGATAATGGCTGAACGGATTTCGATGAAAATTGGAATATGAATTAAGTTCGCTGTAACTTAGATTTTAGGCTATATGGCATTCAAAATACATTATTTAAAATGGGGGTTATAAGGGGGCCTTAATTAAATAAATCGAAATATCTCCCTTATTATTGATTTTTGTGAAAAATATTACATACCAAAAGTTTCTTTAAACATAATTTGCGTTAAGTTTTGTTCCTTGAAAAATTTTGATACAACTGATATTTAATGAGATAAATGAGTTTTAATATTAAAATAACTGCCATCTAAGGCCGTGTAATGAATTAAAAAACAAATGACTTCGTCTATAAGGGGCCTTGGACAGCAACAATCGAAAGCTATGAAAGATAACCTACAGAGAATGTTTCTGTGTTTGTATGAATATAGGAAGCTAAATTAACCGATTTGTATAATTAATTATTATTTCACCATTTGAAAATGTAGTTTCTCTAGATGGACATAATGCTATAATGTTACAGTAGCTTCTGATATAATATAATATAATATAATACAATATAATATAATTTAATATAATTTAAGTTATTTGAAGGGTTCCGAACAATAGTGGGCCAAGCGCCATTTACAGAATACGTAGAAAACAAGGGTTAAAATTAAGTTATTACCATAATTCAATGGAAACCTATAAAAAGTAAAATAAAATATACACAATAAATCTAAATGATGTCAATCTTCATTAAACTATGGTTGCATGTAATAAAAATTAGAAACATGTTAAAGGAATTGTCATTGCACCAAATGAGTGTCTCTGGACCAAAATGATCGCATTTTAATTATTTGGATGCAATTTAAATTAAGTAACATATTAAACGATTTATCCTTCTATCAAACACGAATGTTCCCTGGATCAAATGTCCTATTTTAGTTATGTAATTGCTTTATATTTATTTCTAACGGGTGCAGCGGAGCGCACGGGTAGGGCTAGTTAATTAATATTAGAGGAGAAAAATTCGTTCCGGCGCCGGGAATCGAACCCGGATCCTTGGTTCTGAATACCAAGCGCTCTCACCATTGAGCTACGCTGAAGTCGGATCGAATTCCTCTCTCCAATGTTTTTCCCTTTGTGGCCTGACTCGAAGTTGAGCATGTAGGCCTATGTTGACATTTCATATTGTCAACTACCATTATGTAAGGAGCGCACTCAGTTGAGTGACTTGGTGGCCTGGATTCCACAGTAATATGCACAGTAATCTGTACAGTAATGTGCACAGTTGCTCGAAGAATCTGCGTAAAGATTTTTTTTTTTTGGTCCTACAGAATACATCTGTTATGGCACAATAATATTACAGGAGAAAAACTCGCTCCGGCGCCAAGGATTGGATTGGACTCCGGCGTAGCTCAATGGTGGGAGTACTTGGTACGTAGAACCAAGGACCCGGGTTCGATCCCCAGCGCCGGACGAATTTTTCTCCTCTAATATTAATTGTTACAATAACAATTGTATTCTGTAGGACCAAAAACATAATCATCTTTACGCAGATAATCATCTTTGGTATCCAACGCGCACAAATTTACGATTTAGTTCTTTCAATTGGTTATTTTGCGACGCTTTATCAACTGCTATCGTTATCTAGCGTCTGAGTGAGATGAAGGTGATAATGCTGTCTAAATTCGTTCAGGGTCAGGCGCCCAAAGTTACCCAATGGGTTGAGGGAAGAGGAACTCGCCACTCTACCCCGTTATCTCCTGGCTTAGTTGCCTCATGAGTGATGGGTTATTGGTGTCACTTATGAGGTTCAAACCTGTCTTCGATGTTGACTTAACAACAAAGAACTTCGTATTTACATTAATTAATAATTATTTAACTTAAAATCCGAAGTGTATTTATAAGTAAGTAAATTGTTTTAACGTGACTATTACACTTTTACTACGTCACACTACTTTTGACCAATAAAACAGTGCTAAAGGACGTCTTTCAACCAATCATGGCTGCTTATCGCACAATTTTACCGCGTTCCTAGCATTTGTTTAATTTTATCGCTTCCCTAGAATTTATTTATTTTTAACACTACCCTAGAATTTATGTCTTTGTTTGCCAACATTTCAAACTGCACTGGTCTGGACGTCAAAAAACAGAAAATTACAAATCACTCCAGTCGATGCACAGCACTTTCAAATATGACTCGCATTGGCATTCAAGAACAAGAATTAATAAAGATCATTGGTCATAGCTATGCAACTTCCCTGAAACCCTATTTACAAATAAATGAATAGCACCATTCGGAAATCCTGAATAAGTTGAGGAATACACCATGTACATCAACGAGCTCACTTCTTTTACGTACACGTCGAATATAACATCAACTGAACCACCAACCACTAAAACATTCAAATTTGAAAATTGTACTTTCAATAATTCCTTCTTTTAAAATTATTCATGTTTATTTTTTTTTCGTCATTGTTAATTAAAACGTTTCTTGTTTATTTCATCTTCCTCCATTAAAAATTTTCTAACACTTGTTTATATTGTTTAGGTTATGTTTGTTATAGCTTCTGCTATATGATATTATGGATAGTCACGTATCAGAGATTGTTTAATACTAAAATTTATTGAAAATCATCTGCCAAGTGACGTTGATTACTGGGATCCGGATAATTGAAGTGGAATGCAACTGTTTTAATAAAAATGAAACTGAATCAACAAAGCCTTCTTGACCAGTAACCGTCCACAGAGTTCAATGAAGATTCTATAGTTGACACAATTGATAACAAGAAAAAACAGCTAACCATAACACACTACTGCCATCTACTAGCGTAATATTTGTAATGTTGAGATGGTACGGTAATACATTTGAAGACAGTTGTATTTTCGTATGTCAATTAATATTTTATTGTATTGGAGTACTTCGTTACTTCTAATCTTTATATACTTTCTTAGTTTCTTCTAATCGTGTAATAGTCAATTAAATCTCACTCGAGTTCTGATTTTCTCTAGATAAATCGAAACCTCTAGTGAGATTACTGTTGACAAACATATCAAGTTAACAAACAATTGTATATTTAGAGATACAGAAATAACTTAGATTTCTCTCAAATGGACAGAGTTCTGCACTCAAGAACCATCCTGTAGTAACATCCCTTACCGAAGCGCTCAATTTGGCGCAGGTAGTCATTTGTTTTAAGTGTTAAATCTGTTTGAAGCGCTTTGAATTGGCCTCTATGTGTGAGGTAGCGATGTCTAATCTAATTGGTTAAACCCAATGGCATTAGCACTGTTGTAAATGCAACGTAATTAGAGACTGACAGTGAAGGATTGGTCCGCCAATAACACACAGGTGTTCACGGATCTTGCATTCCTGTCACATACGTCACTTGCAATTTCATTAAAATTACTCTGGCAGTGTAACAGACTTTTACCTTAATTATTGTCCATTTAAAACTCAAATCTGTTGCCATGAACACAAAATCACTAGTAAAAACTCCAACGTCGATTAAGAAAATTAAATTTGGAGGAAAAAAGTATGGAAAGAATTTCAAGCCAATTAAAATTTGTTACGACGGATATCAAAACTGAACACGAAATTTCCAAACAAACGTGAAGTAGAAAGCACTGCAATGAAATCTATACATGACGCTGCTTGTGACAGTATCTTAGAACGTAAGAGAAGTGAATATATTATACAGGGACATCATTTTATTTTTACTTGCATTTTTATTGTACCTGCATTTCTGAATGTACTTCACTCTCACCCCTTCACTAATGTCCTTGCTCCCGTCAGACACACAAACTTACGGCCGCTGTTGCGTTCGAAGTCTTCAAGCAGTGAAGTAAACACTGCATTGTATAGTGTGTTTCATAAATATGGTTGCGTTTTCTATAGAAGAAAGAACCTATATTAATAATATCGTACTAAAAAATTATATTGAAGAAACGATAAATTAAATTTCAAAATGTTTTTAATAATATGCGTAAAGAATTGAAGCCTGCATTGTAATGAACGGCAACCATTTTCAGCAACTTGTTTAAAAATTCAGATTAGCTTATTTTGAATTGCGGTGGCTAGAAGCAAAGGAATGCTAGTGACATTTGTAATAACATGAGTTAAGTGTATCCAGTGTAAGCAAAAGTATCTAAAATTTAAGTGGCAAAGAGATATTTTAATCGCATCACACATTAAAATTTAAATAAAAATTTCACCGGTTTTACGAAAGCTTAAATATTTAATGCCCATTTTCTCAAAAGTAACTTAAGTGCACTTACAGCCCTTTACTTATGACCCCCTCAATTTAAATGCACTCTCTATATTGTATGTTAACATCAATAATTAATATGCTAAATAAAGTAGACATTACATAACGAACATAGCCGCCTGAAAAGTTGAGTTTTTAGAAAAAAAATGTTACTACTCTACTGTATTTTGATAAATTCCGTAAAAGTGATAATCAAACTGAAAATTGTAATATCGTATTTCCCTACAACATAAATAGATACACTACTTTTCTCTCCTCCTATACCTAGTAAAATGATTTGTTTACATATTGCACTAGTAACATCAAACTCCTGTAATGGAAGGGGGCAACAGTGTTTCCGAGTATAGCCAGGTTAATGTTAAAAATGTTGGTAAAAATAAAGTGATGTCCCTGTATTATATTATATTACGTATAACTTATTTAGTATTATTTCAATCTATATTTATGTAATTTTACTACAGAAAAAAAAATATTAAAATCTGTTTAAAAAAGCAGAAAGATTACCCAACTGAATTGTTGTTTAAACACTTCAAAGTCTTCAATATTAAACAAATGTATTATTTTATTTTATTAAAATATTTTCATAAAAAATTTTAATAACTTCTACACCTACTATCTTGCCTCCCGTTTCAGTTACCTGTCATCATACCATAATCTCTTCACACGCACGCAAAATAGCCGCATACTAGCCATACCAACACATAAGAAATAATCGTATTCATCATCATACACAATCTCCCTCTCGCGCTTGTGGAATACCCTACCCAGTGACATCAGAGACTGGCGGAATTTAGTAGCGTTCAAAAGCAAGCTTATTAAGCATTTTATTACTGCATAGAGTAGGTTTAATTTGTATTAAGTCAATAAAAGTAATGCTTCTCTCTTCTTAACTTTTACAATAAACTGTCTAGCTTCTATTATTCAGTTAACCTTTTAGTACTTTGATTTTTATTGCATCTGTAAATTTAATATTAATTGTAATTATAATTTAATTGTATTCTTAATATTGTAGTTGTAATCCCCTGGTAGAGGGGAAGAGAAGGCCTGATGGCCTTATCTCTACCAGGTTAAATAAATAAATAAATAATTAATAACTATGAAAGGTATATACATAAATATAGACAAGGTTCCAGATTATTAAACAAATTTTATTCCAATATTATTTTAACCACGAATCCTCTCCAAATTAATAAAAAGTTAAAAAAAATTGTATTGGATTTATAGTTTGGGTTTAAACATATTAAACACTATTTAATCTGTATTTACTCTCAATTTTAATTTTATTTTTGTCTGTATTGGAATCCCCTCCTGAGCACGAGTCTTATCCATTCAGGAGTGGGCTAGTTCATCTTTCATTGTATTTATTAACTTGTATTCATTTCAAACTTACTAGCAATAAAATAAATAAATTAATTAATAAATTTAATAAATTAAATAAATTAATTAATTAAATAAATTGAACAATCCTACTTTTGATTCAAAATTCTGGGACACAAAAAAACCAGATGAACAATGCATTACCAAAGAAGAACTACAAGAAGCATTAAAGAAGACGAAAAATAGTAAATCACCTGGAGAAGATAACCTAAATTCAGAATTGTATAAATATGCAGGAGATCTATTTCAAGAAAGATTACTAAGATTTCTAAACAGAATATATCTGACTGCCACTTTACCGGAAGAATGGAAAAATGGTGTAATTATTCCCATATATAAAACAGGAGATAAACAGAATGTTGAAAACTATAGAGGGATTAGTATCCTCTACACATTTTATAAGATATTTAGTAGGATTTTAAATAAAAAATTAAAAAAACATGCTGAAACTTTCCTTCTGGAGTGTCAAAATGGCTTTAGAAAAGGAAGATCATGTGTAGATCCATTATTTAGTATCAAACTATTGTTAGAAAAAAGAAGAGAATTTAATTTAGAAACCCATATAGCTTTTATTGATTTTGTGAAAGCTTTTGATAAAGTCCGAAGAGACCTTTTATTCGACATATTACAAGAAAAAAATATTCCAAATTTGCTATTGCAAAATATAATAGAAATCTACACAGACAGCAAAATAAGGGTCAAAATAAATAACTGTATATCCGAAAGAAAATTAGTTAATAATGGAGTTCGACAAGGTTGTCCACTATCACCAACTTTATTTAATATTTATATAAATGAAATTATTTTAAAATGGAACCAAATCTACACATCAGGAATCAAAATAACCAGTGCTCTAACATTAAATACCTTACTCTATGCCGATGATCAAGTCATAATTTCCAATTCAGAGGATAATTTACAAAGAGGATTGTATACATTAAATAAAATATTAAAAGATTTTGGGATGGAAATTTCAGCACAAAAATCAAAAGTAATGGCATTTTTAGGACAAGACCCAGTCAGAAGTAAGATAAAATACAATAACCAATGCCTCGAACAAGTGCAAAATTTCAATTATCTGGGTTGTGAAATATCTTATCAAAATGAAAAAGATGTGAACAAGAAAATTACCAAATTTACACAAATTCTAGGAATAATAAACAATGCATTAAAAGCTAAATTAATACAAAAATCTACAAGAATAAAAATATATAATACACTAGCATTACCCACCCTTTTATACGGAAGCGAGATTTGGTCATTAAAGAAAAAAGACATGAACAGAATCAAAGCAACGGAAATGAAATTTTTGAGGAGGACAGCAGGATATACTCTTTTAGACCGAAAAAGGAATGAAGAAATTTTAGAACAATTAGAAGTAGAGTCAGTAGAAAAAAAAATCAGCAGATACAAATTCAATTGGCTAGATCATGTAAGAAGAATGGAAAATTCAAGAATCCCAAAAATTATGATGCAATATAAACCTAGAGGACATCGTCGACCAGGAAGACCTTTAAGAAGACTGCTAGATGGGGCTGAAACAGGTCTACAGAGGCCTAATTCGTGAAGGATGATGATGATGATGAAATAAATTGAATAAATTAAAAAAAATTAAATTACTTAATAAATTAAAAAATTAAATAAATTAAATTAAATTAATAAATAAATAGTAAAATAAATAAATAACTAAATAAATAAGTAAGCAAATAAATAAATAAATAAATAAGTAAATTAATAAATAAATAAATAAGTAACTAAATAAATAAGTAAATAAATAAATACTTAAATAGATAAATAAATAAATAAATAATTAAATAGATAAATGATTAAATAATTAAATACACAAAGAAATAAATGAAAATATAAATAAATAAATAAATAAATAAATAAATGCATAAATAAACAAATCACCATTTAAATAATTAGTTAAATAAATAAATTTTTAAATAAATAAATATTTAAATATATAAATAAATATTTAAATAAATAAATACATATTTAAAGAAAGAAATAAATAAACCTTTAAAGAAAGAAATAAATAAATATTTAAATAAATAAATATTTGAATAAATAAATATTTAAATAAATAAATATTTGAATAAATAAATAAATATTTGAATAAATAAATATTTAAATAAATGAATACTGAAATAAATAAATAAATGCATAAATAAGTAAATAATACAGAAATAAATAAATGCATAAACAAATGAATACACAAATAAATAAATAAATAAATAAAGCACATTTATATACGAGTTCCGAAACAGAATATTGGATGACATGTACACAATTTTACCATGCCTTCTTTGGTGCTCGAGTTATCAATATTCCATTTTCTATGAACTCCTAGTTCCTCTGGGATTAAAACCAAATCCTTTTGCAACTAAATCTTAAGAGAATATAAAATCGTCAGTAATGTATCCAACGGAAATAGAGTAAAGCCACTGAATCTGTGTCATAAATGTAAAGGACACTTAAACGAAACTTCAGCTAAGCGAAATTACTGCCCAGCACTTAGTCTTCCCGTCAAATCCTTTAAATTGCCGGCTAAAATCTCAATTGAGATGCAAATGTGCCTGTAGGACAGATATGCACAGATTCCACACTCGCTGGGACAGCAGCCGCTAGCGGGCGAATTCCGCTGTGGTAAGAGAGACTTGAATACCACTGCACTGTGATTCGCCTAACTGGGGTACTTGTGTACTGTGATATTACGAAAAAATGCTGTGTTGAAGTGGACGATATTTTCACGGTGAGTTTTATTCTTGGAATTAGAAAATATTTGAAGATTCTTCGAAATGAAGATAACAGAAATAACACAGACAATATTTTACATATATATATATATATATATATATATATATATATATATATATATATACACACACACACACACAATATACAGCGTGTCTCATTTATCATGTGCACTTATTACAACTTTTTTGTTTGGATAGGTATTTTTAAAAATACAGAGTGATTCAAAAGTCATGTTCCATTTAGCTGAAAACGTATACCAAATTTAATTAACTTTAGATATGTTACTGGTGATACTATGAGGTAACGTATACAGTAAATTTAAATTTGCCTCCCTTCCATTTCAAGACAAATTCATCAACGCTATATAGGGTAAACTAGGTAGTTATTGGCCAGTATACGGTGATTGACCGGTTCCTTTTTTCAAGTATATTGTGAATAAACCACGATCGTGATTTCACTTTTTGCTGCATATACCTCTAGTAACAACCCTTATTTGTGGTTAGTTGTCGCTGTTCATCCCACTGAGTTAGTGTCTGTTGTCTGAGAGGACTGAAATCGATTGGAAATGCAACTGAACTTAAACAAGTGTAAGTAACTAGAGAAATTGCTAAGAATAATGCACGCAATAATTTATTTATTCTGCAAAGGATACATAAATTCTGGTGCTCGTTTTTACACTCACAGTGTGAGAAAAGGTATAAGGTTTCCGTCCACAGAATATTATTTTGTAAAAGTTTTTATATGACATAAAAATGCCCCGTGGTCAATCACTATAAAGTGTATGTCCGCAAACTACAGTGATTGGTCGTTCATAAATTATTTGTTAGAATAATGACCAATGTGCTTCAATTCTATATATGTTATCGGTTAAATGATGGGGATTTTTACATGACTGATACTATATTATAATGCCTAAGCCAGGTAAAGTGCATTATACAGGGGAAGCTTTACGAAACGCTACAGAACCTGTCCGCAGTGGATTTGATTTAAATGAAGCTGCCAAGAAGTTTGGTGTCCTGAAAGCAACCTTAGCGTCCAGAAACAAATATCCCGTTGAAGGAAAAGTGTTCTTTGGTCCTCGTCCAGTGCTGGGTGAATCCATTTGTAATAACATCAGAGAAATGACACACACTTGCTTCTGATAAGGCACAAAAGAGAAAAATGGAAGAAGAGGCAAGAGAAGAAAGGAAACGAATAAGAAATGAAAGAAAAGGCAGCGAGAAGAGTTCTTTTCTTATTTTTTTTAACTTGGTTATTTAATGACACTGTATCAACTACGAGGTTATTTAGCGTCGATGGGATTGATGATAGCGAGATGGTATTTGGCGAGATGAGGCCGAGGATTCGTCATAGATTACCTGAAATTTGCCTTACGGTTGGGCAAAACCTCGGAAAAACCCAACCAGGTAATCAGCTCAAGCGGGAATTGAACCCGCGCCCGAACGAAACTTCTGATCGGCAGGCAAACACCTTTGCCGACAGAGCTACGCCGGTGGCGAATAGTTCTTAATGAAAAAGATCAGAAGAAGAGAAACGAAACAGACAAGAAAAAAGTGAAAATTGTGAAAATGTGTTGTTACATCACTAATAAATGAGTAATCAATAACTGTGCAGTAGACGGTCAATCACTAATAAGCGTGTGGTCAATAACTGTGCAGTAGACGGTCAATAACTGTAAAAGTGGACTTGTTGTGTTTATTTAATTTATCTTTGCATTAAAATTTTATTTTTTCTTTTGTTTATTGATTTTGATTTGTTTCTGAATCTTCACTTGACCCAATGCCTTTAAAATTCTCTCAATAAGTTACCACTGTTTTCCGCTATTTCATTGTTTTATTATTCATTAGCTTAAGTGGTCAATCACTATACAGTTTACCCTAGTTGTGATATGGTAGAAAACACATTTACGAGCAAAGAAAGCCACAGTAATACAACATAAATTGGAAATCATTTCAGTTGACTCCAGAATTATAAATATTCGAATACCTTCTATGCAATCATGATCATCTCAAACATATTTGCTTATAATAAAATGAAATCCAATGAATGAATGAATGAATGAATTAATGAATGAATGAATGAATGAATGAATGAATGAATGAATAAATATATATAACATTTGCGATCTAAAAATAATTAAATATATAAACATAATAAAATAAATTGTATTTTTTTGTTGAAATTCAACTATTCGAACACTACCTACACTACGATGAGAATTTCGAAAAACGGCTCACTAATAGGTCCTAATAATTTCTAAGAAAGCCGCTTTTAGAAAAAGCAATACAAAAAAAATAAAACAAAAAAAATTTGGAACAATAGGTCATGATAATATAATAACAATATAAAAACTGTTGCATATAACACAAATAAATAATTTGGAAGCAGAAAAACTTAGAAATGGAGAAAATTAAGTTATATATTGAATTTTGTATCCTGGAATTTTCATGACACAGACTAGCAAGGGGGATAATAAGATCCCGCATGAATAATGTGAATTACACCTTAAAGTAGATAAATTATTTACGTTTTTCTTAATTCAAATTGTTAGTAGATATTATAACGGACAAATACATGGCATTTGAAAAAGAAATATGGAAAAAAAAATGAAAATAATCACGAAATATCATCAGTGGGGTATCCTATTACCCCTCTTGGTAACAGGAGGGTTAATAAAAATCAAGGATAAAGTGTACAGAGTATGTAAATCTACAACATGAGACCTCTACTATTCGCTGACAGTCATTAGGGCCTATAAGGAGTTTCCTTGCCCTTTAAAAACTCGTCGTTGACAACGGAAATTAAATTAGTGAAATTCTGATTCACTACCTAGCATGTTAAAAACAAGACCACGGAAGAAATTACCAAAGTTCAAGTATTATTCACTTAATTTACGAAAATATTTTATGGTACCGATTATCCTATGTTTTCGATTAACCGTTCAGCTCATCCTCCTCCATTACCACGGATTATAGAGGTTCTACTGTATTTATAACTTAGAAACCTTTTCTTCTCTAATAAAAATTATTACCATTTTCCCAGAAAGAACTTTATGTGGGCTGTTAAGTCTACCTCCACACTTCTGAAATAATATTTCCTTTTTTGTTATTCGTAGTCTAGTCTCCACGGCTGTACAAAGAAGATCAAAGCTACTCTGTAATGTCGGTATTTCTAGAATGTTTGATCTCATTAAACCTATTAATGTTTTCAGGGAATATATTTGTGCTGCTTAAGCTTCATGAGAATATTTATTTTACTTCGAAATCCTAATCTTACTGCTACATCAAAGGGCTCCTTTACCATTAGTCATTTATTTCAATTTTGTGTCAAATAGGTACCGGTATATAATTTGTTTTCAGTGTATTTAGTAATCTCAATCATATTATGTAATTCGATATGTAAATCTCTTATAAATTCATTTCTGCAAATCGATTATTTTTCTTGTTGACATGACAACTTAATAAGTGACAGAACAAAGGAAGATCGTACATTTCCAAGTATCTTATTATGAACTAGCCGTACCCGTGCGCTCCGCTGCACCTGTTACAAATAAATATAAAGTAATTACATAATTAAAATAGGACATTTGATCCAGGGAACATTCGTGTTTGATAGAAGGATAAATCGTTTAATATGTTACTTAATTTAAATTGTATTTAAATAGTTAACATTTTGGCTACAGGTTTATTATATTATATTATATTATATTATATTATATTATATTATATTATATTATATTATATTATATTATATTATATTATATTATATTATATTATATTATATTATATTATATAAAAAAAAGTGTGTTGATAACGGATGTATTCCCATAAGTAAGTTTTTAATTTATTGTGGGGCTCTTGAATCTCAGGGGGAACAACTTTTACAACAGCGCAACATAATCTACTTGGTTCACCACCCAATTTTTTTTTTCACTGCATTTATTGCATATATATATTTTATGTGTTTTAACACGATTCAATTGAGCATAGTTAAAATTTGAATTATAAAATAATGAATTGCTAAGCTAACGTACTATTACTGCGTACTAAATCAATATATTCTCGTTGTTCGTTAATTCTCTGAGATAAAAATGAATGTGTACGTAAACATTATATTAAGAAATACAGGAAACGAATAGCCTAACAAGTTTTCTGTGCATAAGAAGCTATTTTAATCTTACCTGTCCTCGATTCACTCAGACGTTACTGTAATAACATTATACCATTATGTCCATCTAGAGAAACTACACTTTCCAATGGTGAAATAAAAATTCATTATACAAATCGGTTAATTTATCTTCCGATATTACTTCATACAAACGCAGAAACATTCTCTGTAGGCTATATTTCATAGCTTACGATTGTTGTTGTCCAAGGCCCCTTATAGACGAAATTATTTGTTTTTAATTGAGTACACCGCCTTAGATCGCATTTTATTTTAATTTTAAAACTCATTTATGTCATTAAATATCAGACCTATCAAAATTTTGGACAGAATAAAGCTTATGGGAAATTATTTTTAAAGAAACCTTTGTTATGTAACATATTCCACAAAAATCAATAATAAGCGAGATATTTCGATTTATTTAATTCAGGCCCCCTTATAACCCGCCTTTTAAATAGCGTATTTTGAAAGTCATATAGCCTGAGATCTAAGTTACAACGTACTTAATTTATATTCCAATTTTCATCGAAATGTGTTTGGCCATTATTGCGTGAAAAGGTAACAAACATCCAGACAGACAGACGGACAGAGAGACAGACATACAAACATAAATTTCAAAAAAGGGATTTTTGGTTTCAGGATGGTTAATTATAGATAGACAGACAGACAGACAGACAGACAGACAGACAGATAGATAGATAGATAGATAGATAGATAGATAGATAGATAGATTTATTGATATTAGTTCACAAAAGTACAAAACGTAATAATTTAACAAAAAGATCTATATACAAATATAGTTATACATACTAAATACACAATTTCCTAAAATTTATCGCAAATCTCAATGATTTATTGGTTCAAACTTGCACTTACGTCTGGTTTTAGTGCATGTTTAAATCAATCATAATAACCATTAAGACTTTAAACCTTATTTATCTGCTCTTTTCAAAATTTAATTGTAATTTTTAGATCTTATTTTACATAATAGCTTATCATTTCAAATAGGTGAGCAGATGTCGACATACTGTAAGTCATGAGCCTGAAATAGCTGAATCGGTACATTCCATATGTAGGTTAATCTTTATTTCTTGCAATATTTTCTTGTCAGCAGAATCGTTTGCGTAACTTCTATGAAGACTACCGCATACCTGTTTAAACGCAAACTTGACAAGTTGCTTACATAATCATCCTCAATTTAGATTCATCGTTGTATCGCATGCACTCATTTTCGTTTCATTGCTATTATGATGACTACTACATTTATTATAAATGCATTCTTATTGAAATTAAAATATAGTAGTTGGATGGCTAATTATACATGTTAACACCAATTATTATTGGAAAATCGAACATTACCAGAAAATATTTGGCTACAGATTTATTATTAGTATAGATTACATTACGGATAAGAGTTTGTGTGACGGAATCGATTTCGTACAAACAAAACTAGACAAGTCAATTTTCTTTATGAAGGAATTCTGTAACAATGCTTTGGTATGGAAAGATAAAAGTCTTTAAGTTCCTGTGCAGTTCATGTAAGGAACACAAGATTCTACAAATGGCGACTCCCATCGATCGAAATGATATCTCCGCTTCATTGTTATAGCAGCAAGCCGGACTTCGCTACTCATTTTCCACGTCTAGGGGTATAAGAACAGAAAAGGTCAAGCATCGATCACCACCTCCGTTCATGGACTACACTTGGATATCCTTTTATTAGGTTTATTACTTGAAGGGGTCGAGAAGTCGTTTAACGTGGACCGTTATCTTAACGTCGGTCGTCTCTCAAAGATGTTATTACAGTAGAAGCTGGTACTCGTGTAACAAGGGAACTGAAATATACTAGATCTCTTTCCCTTACCCGCTCTTTCTCTCTCCCTTCCCTTTTCTCTAAAAAATCAGACCTACGAATAGCAATATGAACGACACTATTAGAAATTTTTAAAAAATTAGGAATAAAAATTTATGTAGGATCATAATTGGAAAGCATCGCCTTTCAGTACTTTTTACTTATTTACTTACTTACTTACTTACTTACTTACTTACTTACTTACTTACTGTCTTTTAAGGAACCCGGAGGTTCATTGCCGCCCTCACATAAGCCCGCCATAGGTCCCTATTCTGAGCAAGACCAATCCAGTCTCTATCAACATATACCATCTCCCTCAAATCCATTTTAATATTATCCTCCCATCAACGTCTCGGCCTCCCCAAAGGTCTTTTTCCCTTCGGCCTCCCAACTAACACTCTATATGCATTTCCGGATTCGCCCATACGTGCTACATGCCTTGCCCATCTCAAACGTCTGGATTTAATGTATGTATGTATTTATTTACACTGCAAGTGGGCAAGGACCCGGTGGCAGTGGTATACACAATATAAACAATACACAATAACATGATAAACAATATACAATAAAATTTACAATACACAATACAATTTGATACACAATACAATAAGAATACACGATACAATTTAACACACTAATTACAATTAATAATAAAACATAAAAAATACCTAATTTTACAATACAATCTACATAATTATGTGTAGGCCCTACATAAGTTTCAATAGTCTTTCACTTTACTCTCATCTCACTCACTGTTGTGGCACTATGACGCATTTCACTGACACTTTAGGACACATTTCACTGACACTATAGAACACATTTCACTGACACTATAGAACACATTTCATTGACGCTATAAATTATCACTGATCGGAACTATTCACTGCACTGTAACACCATAACTTCACCGACTCACCTCGCTTCACTGATACAACAGTTCAAATGAGTCAAATAATTACACCCTTTTGCATACTATTATAAACAGAACTGCATATTTTAAACTAAACATTTCTAGTCTAAGGCCCTCTTACATGCTATTTTTAAATAATTTACAATTCAAACCAGGAAGTAACTCGTCAGGCTAAATAAATACATGTCACCTTAAATAATTAAATGTTAAATGTCACCTTAATTTTAATTTGCACTTTATACACAACTTTTTAAGTTATTCTTGAATCTCCTTAAGGAAGGACAGCCCTCAAAGACCGCTGCAGGTAGGTCATTCCAATCATTTATAGTTCTATTTAAAAATGAGAATTTACTTACATCCGTTTTCTGTTTCCCACATTTGATTTTAAAATCATGATCGTTCCTACCATGTTCCTAATTGTATGTCAGGTGAAGAATACAATGCGTGCAGTTCTGTGTTGTGTAACTTTCTTCATTCACCTGTAACTTCATCCCTCTTAGCCCCAAATATTTTCCTAAGCACCTTTTCTCAAACACCCTTAACCTATGTTCTTCTCTCAAAGTGAGAGTCCAAGTTTCACAGTCATAATCAACAACCGGTAATATAACTGTTTTATAAATTCTAACTTTCAGATTTTTCGACAGCAGATTGGATGATAAAAATTCTCAACCGAATAATAACAGGCAATACCCATATTTATTCTGTGTTTAATTTCATCCCGAGTATCATTTATATTTGTTACTGTTGCTCCCAGGTATTTGAACTTCTCCACCTCTTCATAAGATAAATTTCCAATTTTTATATTTCCATTTCATACAATATTCTCGTCACGAGACATAATCATATACTTTGTCTTTTCGGGATTTACTTCCAAACCTATCTCTTTACTTGCTTCCAGTAAAATTCCCGTCTTTTCCCTAATCGTTTGTGGATTTTCTCCTAAGATATTCACGTCATCCGCATAGACAAGCAGCTGATGTAACCCGTTCAATTCCAATCCCTCTCTGTTACCCTGTACTTTCCTAATGGCATACTCTAGAGCAAAATTAAAAAGTAAAAGTTTCCTATCAGTACTTATTTTATCTGAATTTTGATCAATGAATAGGCTTCAATAGGTTTGTGTACTGCATGTTGCTCCTTGATCGTTTTGGTTAGGTCCTTTGTTGAAATATGAACCAGTTTAATATTTATTTTATTCTTATGGGAAATTACTTCTCGATTTTAAGGTCGTTTGCAGGAACATATCATCTCGAATGTTGACATTTCTCATTTCCGCAAGTTGAATAAACATGAATTTATTCTTGGTAATCAAAGCCATTATCAAGGTGGATATATTTGGATTAAAAATAGTTGAAAAAGAATTGCAGGTGGAACTAGCATCACAGACGTTGACACCGCCATGAATATGAAATACGACGGGACACGCAATGCAAGTTCGAATGTGTCCGGTGTGAGGGTATTACACTAGGTTTAAATTACAAACCCTGGCTTCTCGTATTAAATACACGGACATTAAACGTTTCAGTGTAATAGTATGATTTACAGTGGCACAGCTCAACCTACGAAGATCACGGAACAATAGTGCAAGGGTCAAGACTTAAGTCCACAATGAAAAGAGATTGTATTCTATATTTATTTCCAACATTAACTCTTCAGTGGTGTTGTTACGACATCCAGTACTATTATGTATGCTGATGTAGTATGCAAACTAGTATAGAGTTGGAAATAAATCCTTTTACTTTTTTATCAAAAGAAGTAGGCTATAGTAAAAAATACTATGACGCTGTGAAACATACACTGCGTGTTCAGTTCAAAGTGTGTCATGGCTCGCTGTATGCCGTCATGTGGCTAGCCGATGAGCCTAGAGAATTCAATCTTCCTACACTTCCGCAGAGGCGTATTACCAGTGTGCCAGAGAAGTTGCCTAGCAAGTACGGCGTTCATTCTGAAGAGTACGTACCGATACGTACAGTAACGCCGGTAGTGGCAGGAATGTGAACTGTTTGGAAACACGTACTGAGGTGAGTTTTTTTTCTTACTGTCGGGATATGGGGAGAGGGTTAAGGCGATTACTTCCGTATTTGTTGACATTAACTTCGACGGTCAACATGGACACGGAGCATTTGATTTATTGTTGTGGAATGTTGCGGTACGCAATCGATAACAACTACCCTGCGTACGACTTGCCCGCGCAAAACACAATTGGAAAGAGGTTATGGTAGCACACAGACCGTACAGACCGCCATCTGTTACTACGACGTTCAAGTTATACTGTACACGTTCTCAAGTTCAGATTGAACGCCTTGAATAATAGGCAACTTCTCTGACACATAAGCTGAAACTCGCTTCAAATCGCTGATTCAACAACAGTGACGTCATGACACACTTTGAAATGAACACCCAGTATAGTCTTACTAATAAACCGTGTATAGTTTTTATATGAGACTTATGCAGATTTGAGACAGAAAACTTTACTAATAAACCATGCATAAGCAATGGATGTATAAACAGGCTGTAACTATACATGGGAATTGCTTTGCAGTAGTTATATACACGAAACCCCTTGTTTAAGCGTTATATATAGAGAAAAAATGGCCGCCCCTCTAACAGCTGTTCGTATCGACTGTCATTTTATTATGATGTTTGCCTTGTAACCACAAAAGAACAAACTAAAGAGCACAAAATAATATTGCTGTAGCTTGTACTCTTTGACCAAAATATAATGTGGTAATCGATTACAGCCAGTTGTACTATCGATACTTAACACGCCACACTAGAGCGCTCTACTGGCTGCCATAGAGAACCTTAGATATTCTATTACCTTTCGTAACGAAATAATGACTAAACTATGACGTAACTGTGTAACAGTTATACTGTTATACACGACGTATGTAGTGATTATTAATAAGGAATTTACATACGACGCATAAACGAGCTACTCATTGTATAAGTATAAAACAGCAAAACGTCTGTCGATAGAGTTTTTATTAGTAAGACCGATACAGTATAGTGCAAACCCTCGTACTACCACTGTTTGACTATTGCGACATAATACTTACAGACTTGACAACTGACCTTTCGAACAAGCTGCAGCGTGTGCACAATATGAGTGTCAGATTCATCAACAATGTTCACAAATTTGACCATATTACACTCTCGTTCAAATCTTTATCCTGGCTGCAACTTAGTAACCGTAGAACACTTCATTCGCTCTCTCTTGTTTCGAGTTCTCCACACATCTATTCCAAATTATCTTCGTTCCCGGTTTAACTACTTATCCTCCAATCACAATCTAAACAACAGGTCACAGGAGAGCCAAATCCTAGCAATTCCTGCCCATAGAACATCCCACTATTCATCCTCTTTTACTATCTCAGACCCCCGTCAATGGAATTCTCTACCTCGGAAGATTAGGGGCTGCCAGACAATAACCACTTTCAAGAAAAGGCTAAACGATTTCTTACGGGCGCAGTCAAATTGAAGTTATAATTGTGATCGAGTTTAATAATTTAATTTAATTTAGGTATGACTATCATTACTATTACTATTATTATTATTATTATTATTATCTCTATTATCATCATCATTATTATTATTATTATTATTACTATTATTATTATTACATAATTATTTTATTGGTGTTGTGAAGATAAAAAGAATTGTCATTGTATCATATTAATTATGTAGGCCTATTATATTGTCTTGTATTGTAGTATTGTATTGCTTTGAATTGTATTGTATTGTATTGTATTGTATTGTATTAATTATGTTATATTCCTAGCAATGTAGTAATTTTCTATCATACTGGTTGAATGGAAGAGAAGGCCGAATGGCCTTAATTCTGCCAGTTAAAATAAACCATTATTATTATTATTATTATTATTATTATTATTATTATTATTATTATTATTATTATTATTATACTTGTAACAGTGTTGTCTGTACAGTTCTATTTTGAAATAAAACGCTAATTTTTCTAATGAAAATATATAATTGAATTTCATTTCAAATGAGAGAACTATTACACATGGACTTTGGAATATATTAAAGTCAAAAAATAAAATATAAACTTCTGAATAGATTAAACAAAACAAAATAAACAAAAATATATCCAATAGCTCTTCTCGGGTTCTCAACCAGGTGAGTTGGAGATTAGCTTCCAAGCTTTCGATGGCTAGCTCTGCCATCTTCTTCAGGGAATGAAGTGATGTGGAACCATGTCTAGCCGGTATATATGCAATAGTAGGGCTTCCCGCTGGGGGCCAATCAGGAGCTAGTTCCTAGTCCGACCGCCAGGTGTATTCTGGTTGGTGGAAGCGGTGGCCAATCAGGAGCTAGTTGCTAGTTGCTAGCCAGTAAGTAAATACTGATAGGAAATTAGTATAATATGTTCTTATAGGGGACGTCATGAAGGTGAAAGAAGGGAATAGAGGTCGAGCGCCTTCCTTTCATAATCTCGGCATTAGAATGAACTAGTTTATCTTCGTATTTCCTCGAAAGACTCAATTTGATAGAAGCTGAGTGGCAACTGGAACCGTTCTGGAAGTTGGATAACAGTAGAAAACCCACCATCACCACCACTACCACTTAGGATTCAATACGGGAACTTCAACTTTGTAGATAATTTCTCTACTTACTCGTGTACATTGGCATTAAAAGATATTTGACCCTACTAAACGATAGTGATCGATAATTTGTTGGTGTAAGTGTGGCTTCTTTAGTTATTACTTCTATGAATAGATGGCGAAGATAATAGTCAGTGTTGCCTATAGTACATAAATATACCCATATTACAGAATTCAATATTTCATTCCTCTCTGCTGATTATAAATTTAGCTGGAAACAGCTGATATTTTCAATGATGGGTATAATTTATGCTTAGTCTATAATCATTTTCTCCGATACATTTTTAATCTCCCCAATAATGGTGCCATCTATAGAGAACTAGCGGAACTATTTCAAAGTTAGTCAATTTGTTATATCTTTGGTTCTGACTTATCCCGTGGTTAGAAAGTTCGCTTACACGATCATAAAGTCGTAGGTAAGATATCTTTGAACGTCAGTGTACACTGGGCCACAAAAGAAATGTCGAGTCGAAGTCGCTATCGATTTGAAATGTCGCGTTGTGGGAACTTCGCTTAGGAAGCAATAGAAATAGGGTTACACAGAAGGCATTGCAAAGAAGAAGTGTGGTTAAATGTTTCAATTAGATTTAATTATCAGTTCTGTATTTGTATTTACAATAAAATTTTATATATTTATATATATAATAAAATTGATATTTTTGTTAATACAATGTTTATTTTATCTATTTATTTATTTATTTATTTATTATTGCTAGTAAGTTTGAAATGTACACAAATTAATAAATACAATGTAAGGTATAAACTAGCCCAATCCTGAATGAGTAAGACTCGTGCTCAGGAGGGGATTCCAATACAGACAAAAATAAATTAAAAATTGAGAGTGAATACAGATTAAATATTGTTTAATATGCTTAAACCCAAACTATAAATCCAATAAATTTTTTTTAATTTTTTTTTTATTAATTTGGAGAGGATTCGTGGTTGAAATATTATTGGAATAAAATTTGTTTAATAATCTGGGACCTTGACTCATGCTATGATAGAAAGTTGCATTGGTTTTACATTTTGGTTCAGACAAACGCAGAGAATTCATATTTTTTGTTCTACCTTTCAAAGTTATTAAAATTTCTATAAAAAATATTTTAATAAAATAAAATAATACATTTGTTTAATGTTGAAAACTTTGAAATGTTTAAACAACAATTCAGTTGGGTAATCTTTCTGCTTTTTAAACAAATTTTTAATACTTTTTTCTGTAGTAAAATTAACGGATAAAGGATGGATTTATAAGTTCCACCCCAACCTATAATACCATACATAAATATAGATTGAAATAATGCTAAATAAATTACACGTAAACAGTTAATTGACAAAATATTTCTTAGAATAACAAAGTAACATAATGTTTTACGTAATTTATCACAAATATAATGATATGATTATTCCATTTTGAATGATTATCAATAATTATACCCGAGTATTTAACTCATTAACTTCATTAATAACTGAACAATTGCAATTTATATCGAAACAATCAGAATTATGCATTTTAATTTGTAGTATAGATGAAATTGGTTTATTACCTTTATTGATTAAAGAAAATGGGATAGCTATTGTTTTATCTCTATTAATTACAAGTGAATTTAAATCGAACCATTTTTTTATTAATTTTAATCCGCAATTTGCATTATAATAAGCTTCAGTCCAAGTTTTTCCACTAAAAAGTAAAAGAATATCATCAGTATACGAATATAAATCACCTTCATATTCTTTAAGGTCTACCATTAAAAGGTCATTAATATATATTAAAAATAAAATCGGCCCAAGGACTGTTCCTGTTACCTATTTTAATTTTAATAAATTCACTTAATAAATTATCAATTTTAGTAGGTTGAACTCTGTCATTTAAATAAGATTTAATGTAACTGGCCATATATATCGATTGCAACAATGACAGCATCCATGGATAATAAAGAAGGCTGTGGAATACAATATAAACTGCAGTTTCGCTATTTTCATGTAGTATTCCTATTAAAGTTGTAAAATAATAGTAATATGCGTTACAAGAGCGGTATGTTGAAGTTTTTATTTTCGAGAAAAAGTTTGAAAAAGCGAAACGTAGTTGAGCTTTTTTAATTTCCGAGAATTGAAAAAAAAACATACCGCTCGTGTATCGTACATTATTTTGTGCGAAGATCGTTTATTACATACCTGAAAGAGGAATTTCTAATTAGTTGCAATGAAATCTCCATCTTGGTTTCTGTTCAATGACGGCAAATTTGCAAAACAAAAATATCTATCTTCAACATTGTTGCTTTAAAATGCTTTCTGTGTTTACTATACTCCAGCAGGCCGTGATATACGTCTGTCTTTCCCCCCCCCCCCCGGTCTATAAATGCGAACTTAAAACAAACGGTAAGGTTTATGTAAGGATTTATTTTTAATTTTGATATTTTAACAATATTATTTATATAACACATTGCAGTAATAATATCAGCATCTGGAATCTTGTTGATTTTTTCACGGCTTCCTTAATTTTACTAGCATCACGAATGTAGTAACTTTAGTGGAGTTGTAGAGTTTACTTAATTTTTGCAAATATTAAAAAAAATAATTAACAGTGCAATTTAGGTGAAATTGCAGTTGTAAGTTTCCAATTTATAATTATTACTATATTGAACGTATCTAAAAATAATATGTTAAAAGCCTAAAGCAGTAAAATCAATATGTCACTTAAGCGGTAAGAAGAGGGAAATTGTTATGTGTGTTAGGTTGGGAATACTGAATGTGGAATTTTAGACTTTCCGCGGATTGGTTTTGTGCGGAAACCAAGCAAATACGCAAGATCTCGCACAAAAGTACTTTACATACATACATACATACATACATACATACATACATACATACATACATACATACATACATACATACATACATACATACATACATACATACAATTACATAGCCTATGTTCTAAACATGGAAGTTGTGGTCTTATATTGAGGGAAATTATTTTCAAATAGCGTAACACATGAAATAGTGGTGTTTCTTAAGAAAAATTTTCACGATTTAAAATTTGACAGATGTAAAAATATAAAATAATATTTTGCTATGGCATGAAAATATATTCCAATTATTCTATTCCACCTCTCTGGTTTTAATAATAATTATAAGTTTTAGACAGCAACTCGTGAGCTATGTTGGGAAGACCTTCTCCTAAATGGAATAGCGGGTTTTTATCCTTTGCTGTAATTGTCGATCTTCACGGCAATTATTTTTACTTTCTTACTACATTTTTCATCATTATTTTAATAGCCAGAACGTGTAGACGCAAGACTCCTCCATCGATCTCGTGTTTTATTACATGCCATTATCCTTCCTCTCTATCTTTTTTCGTCACTTATAATCAGTCATACAGACGACACTTCCAGCGCTAATGACGAAGACACCCGCACAAAAAGAACCGAGTGCGATCAATTTGTGTTCTTTCTCCGACCAAAGATACTATTTAATATTTCGCTAGTACTACCACCCTCCTCCTTATATTTTTTTTGCATAGGCCTATACCAAACACTTCTGAAGCTGTTCCTCACTTATTTGTGAATTATTTATGCTAATAGTAATCTGAAACTCTTGCATGTTTTCATAATATAATTCTATTTGAATCGGTTATTTTTGACATCCCGCAAATCGAGAATTGTAAAGTTGCGGGAAAATGAAAAAAAAAAACAGAATAATTAATTGAATGGCTGCCTAGAATAACGTTATAAGTCAGTTTTTACAGTTTGTCAGGAAATTAAAAATATGTTTATGCTCGACCATGCCGAACTGTAGTAATTATACACCTGGCAGCAGTCCTTTAATGCAGGTCATTAAAGTACACCTACTCATTAAAGTACAGGTGTTCAGCCAATAGCAACTCAGCTTACAGATGTTCAGCCAATGACAAGTCAGCTTTGTGCCGTTATAAAACCGCAAGTATAGATTATCCTCGGATATGCAATCGAAAGAGAATTAGCGAAAAGTCACGGAGGCTGGAAATCCAATACTGTCGCAGAAGGTTATGTTCTGTTACTATAATGATTAGCGTTAATTGTAAATAATATTCAAATAAATTCAATTTGTCATCTCGTTTTTCAACGTCGAATTCAATAATTAAGGTTATATCAAGTTTAACGGGATTACATCAAGGTCAATGACATTATTATTCCTCGGAAAAAATCAATACCTTCGCGTCTGCGCACATCTCATAATTCACGTCCTAGAACAAGGTCACTTCCGATCTTGTCAGATACAAATAAAATGTATACATCTGAATAATTTCAAGTTAAAAATATGGTCGAGCATAAAAAGTCGTATGAAACTTGCCTATAATGGTAATTAAGACGCTCGTATGAATATTATGAAACGAGCTTGCGCTCGTTTCATAAATATCCATACTTGCGTCTTAATTACTATCATTATAGGCTCGTTGCATAATGTACTATTATTCCATACTAACATTGTTAAATATTACAAAATATAACAGTGTTAGGTCTGTATTAATACTTTAGTAAATATTTACACCATTTATATATATGTATTGTCTTCATCTTCCAAATAACACAACTTTTTGAACATTTACAGTAGGAAAAACGTTGTATGTCAATCCAGAAGAACAACGTTGTAAAGCAAAGAAACTTAAATACTGTCCATATTCCCTGGTAGATTCTTTATGGTTATTACATTTGAGTACATTAAATGATGATGACGATAATAATAATAATAATAATAATAATAATAATAATAATAATAAAAATAATAATAGACAAATTTATATCATAAGAACTTGAACCAAATTACACAACTTAGATCATATGTTTAGGCGTACAATATCAATATTACACAGACAAGAATCTTTTTTTTCTTTATTCTGTTATTAGGCCATGTCAGAATTCAGAGTAACCATAGCCTTATTACCTTTAACTATTCTCCTTTAGCACTCTATAGTCCTACATTGACTTACAACCTTAATCCACTCACCAATTCAGGTCGTTTCACAGCTGATTTAATGTCATCATTCTTCGAAGTATATTCTTTCCCCTGATCCTTTAGTGTCTTACGTACATTGTCCTTCCATTGCATGATATTAATCTTACGTTTTCTCTTTCTATTTACGTTTATTATGAGACCATGTGACACGCTACATGTATGATTGTGCGCCATTTTATTTGCGTTACAACGTTATTCAGCTCAGCAACACAATCAAATTACTAGAGCTCTCGAAGTAGTGTGAATATCAGCAAGATGATGGCAGCACATGATGCAAGATGTGCGATACAACATTTTTCAGCCTAAAACTCAGTTTGGCCAAAAACGGACTTACAGCGTTATTCTAGGCAGCCATTCAATTATAAAACAGGGTGTATTTGTAAAAATGTTTGCTTCTGAAAGTTAAATCTTAAAGGAATAATTCACACAAGCTTTCCATTAACTTTTTTTGTTGTTGTTTAGTCAATTGTCCGAAGACAGGTCTGAACCTCACAAGTGATACCAAAAAGCACCACTTATGAGACGACTAGGCCAGGAGATAATGGGGTAAGTGGCCAGTTCCTTTCCCCATCCATTACATACATCGCCGATTAGCTACATGTTACACTAATCAGACTTCAGATGCATACAAACAAATGTTTTTCCTCTAACACATATCGTCAAGTGAGATGTACTGCCTGATAATAGATGTACATATCAGCCAGAACCTTAATCACAGGATTTAACTTGTATATAATATTAAATTTGCTGCTAGGCAAGTTAAAATGTTCATGTCTTTCGGGATTTTAAAAGTAAAGCACAATATTTTGTTATATTAAGAAAATAAAATTCGGACTCCACCGTTTACGAGTATGAAGCAACATATGTGTTGCAATAATTTGCTTACTTACATCACAGATGGGCATCGTGCCTCACTTGAGAAATAGTGCCTCACTGACCTTCACAGAGCATATCGCTCTGAGTGACATCTTCACAGTCCCCGTTCCTCCCTCACGCAGCTCCTAGGCGTGGGCAGGTTCTATATCAGTTTCATAAGCAATATCAGTGGTGGCATAATGGCATTATCAAAGCAGTGTGTACGCGTTAGAAAACGATTATTTCATGAGAAATGGGAGGAAGAGTTTTTTTGCTGTTTAGAAGGGGAGAACATACGATGTATGTTATGCTCGAAAATCCTATTAGGCATTAATAAATTTAATATACAACGACATTACTCCTTATGTCATAAAGAACATGCTGAATTAGAAGGTAAGACAAATTAATGTTATTTTTTCGTACTATTCCGAAGAAAATTTATGATCTTAACATTTGCCTAGTATACTAAATACGACATTATACCTTAAACACGCTGCATTAAAAGGTACGAGGAATTAAATATTGTTTGTACGTATTATTTCCGAAAGAAATTTATAAAAAAAAAATATAAAATGTGCGTAGAAAACTAAATATGATTTTCTGAAATTATTTTAGGTCGAGAACGTGCAAATCTATTAAGTAATCTCGATAAACGCCAGAATATTCAAGAAATGTTATGAGTAATTTTTAATTTTTAGATGTTATTTAATTGTAATTTAGTCATGTAAATTTATTATGTATTCAATCCTCTCCTGAGCACGATAACATTCTCTTTCAGGGGAATGATAGAATTTCGTTAATTTACAATTTCCTTGTATTGTATGTTTATGGCCATAAACATTATTATTACTAGAAAAAAATAATTCGGAGTATGTATTATATGTCTTTCTGGTGTTAAATTCCGAAGTGATATACTGTTAAAAGATGTGTAATCAATATGTATAATCTAGATGTAAAAAATTAAATATTAATTTAAAGTCTCCAGCAATACCTTTAATATGTGCGCTGTTTTCAAGGCGTTGAATAATATTTACTTTATCAGAATGACTCAGACGTGAACGTGTTTGTGACATGATGCCTTACCGATATGCGGGCGCTTAGATTCTCGTCACAACAGACCACGTTGTACTGTTTTCTGCTTTCTTTAAACTCAAACGCATTCTACTAAATAGGCATCAATTACAACGTAAACGTTCTCTTAAAATTATTTTGTGCGAGATCGTGCGTATTTGCTTGGTTTCCGCACAAAACCAATCCGCGGAAAGTCTAAAATTCCACATTCAGTAGGCCTATTCCCACATAACAATTTCCCTCTTCTTACCGCTTAAGTGACATATTGATTTTACTGCTTTAGGCTTTTAACATATTATTTTTAGAGACGTTCAATATAGTAATAATTATAAATTGGAAACTTACCACTGCAATTTCACCTAAATTGCAATGTTAATTATTGTTTTTAAATATTTGCAAAAATTAAGTAAACTCTACAACTCCACTAAAGTTACTGCATTCGTGATGCAAGTAACATTAAGGAAACCGTGAAAAAATCAACAAGATTCCAGACTCATCATAGACTGGGGGGAAAAAAAGACAGACGTATATCACGGCCTGCTGGAGTATAGTAAACACAGTTGTTGAAGATAGATATTTTTGTTTTGCAAATTTGCCGTCACTGAACAGAAACCAAGATGGAGATTTCTTTGCAACTAATTAGAAATTCCTCTTTCAGATATGTAAGAAACGATCTTCGCACAAAATAATGTACGTTACACGAGCGGTATGTTTTCTTTCAATTCTCGGAAATTAAAAAAGCTCAACTACGTTTCGCTTTTTCAAACTTTTTCTGGAACATGAAAACTTCAACATACCGCTCTTGTAACGCATATTACTATTTCCATGTTTTCGGCACTAGAATGAGGCGGTGTGGTCGTCGCTACATTCCGATCTCCTTTTTACCCCAGGAAACATTCGGTATTAAATTTTACCTCATAGTTTTAACAATGAAAAAAATCCTTCTATCATTCGGGATTGAACGCTAACCTTTCTATCTGTAGCCAGTTCACTACCAACTGCGCTACTCAGCCAGGTTGAACTAAATATATTTATAGAACTGAAACATTAACTAATGAAGAACGAAGAGAATCATTTCTGAAATTTTATTATTAGAAATTTATGTGTGGGTATTTGTGTTTTAAAACAGAAGAAAGTTAATGGTACGGAAGTGACACCACTATGGTTGCTGAAAGCAAATGCAAATTATAACCGTATTTAATTCGCAACCTACCTATATAGTTCGAATTTCTTCACAGTGCACACAAAACTATTCATCTTTTAACTAAAACTTCATTATTTAATGACAAGACCTCGGTATTTTATTATTTTCAGTGAACACTTCAAAACATCTCTTCTAAATATAATTATAATATTTTCAGGCATAGCACGTAATAATATTTAACAGCATATTCTGTGAAGACGCTCTTGGAATTTTGCGAATACTAAACTGTTATGTAAGCCAACGCTCTACATTTAATATGCAAGCACATAATAACGAAGATGTCAGCATTCCGCGAAGCAAATTATAGCAGGGAATTTCTGGTAATTTTTCCTACGGTAAAATGCCACTGGGGAACTGGAGGCTTGCGTTGCTTTAAACGTTCCTTAAAATTAACTTATGTTCAATAAAATTTATAATAGTATGCAGTAAATATGGTAGTAGAATATTTCTGTCTTATACCTACTAACTAAGTCCAGAATTCGATGTAGGTGATTATCATGCACTCTTTTCTTACCTGACTGTTTCTCATCGAAAGGGACCTTAGTTCTATTAAAGGAAGGTGAAGTAATTGCTATGAAATGCAACATTAAATAAATAAATAAATACATAAATAAATAAATAAATAAATAAACAAAGAAACAAAGAAACAAACAAACAAACAAACTAATAAGTAAATAAACAAATAATAAATAAATAAATAAATAGATAAATAGATAGATAAATAAATGAATAAATAAATAAACAAACAAACAAACAAATAAAGAAAAAACAAACAAATAAATAAATGGGTGGATAAATAGATAGATAAATAGATACATAAAGAAATAGATAAATAAATAAGTAAATACATGAATGAATGAATAAACGAATAAATGAATGAATAAATGAATGAATGAATGAATAAATAAATAAATAAACATACATACATACAAACGAATAAAGAAACAAATAAACAAATAAAGAAATAAATAAATAGATAGATAAATAGATACATAAATAAATAGATAAATAAAT